>NC_052308.1:2234926-2256543 GCF_016432855.1 Salvelinus namaycush
ATCTTATCTATTTTTGCTAACTTTCTATAAAAGTTTATTGGAGTGAGATCATTTCTTTCTTTTGGGATTTGTATACCGAGTATGTCCACATCACCGTCAGACCATTTAATTGGTAAACTACATGGCAATGTAAAATGTGTATTTTTTAGTGATCCAATACGTAATATGGTACATTTATCATAATTTGGTTTTAATCCAGAGAGGATAGCAAATGTATCTAGATCCTCTAAGAGGCCGTGGAGAGATTCTAGTTGTGGTTTTAAAAGAAAACATGAATCATCAGCGTACAATGACACCTTAGTTTTTAGGCCCTGGATTTCTAATCCCTTAATATTAATGTTTGATCTAATTTTAACAGCTAACATTTCGATGGCAATAATAAATGGATATGCCGATAGTGGACAACCTTGTTTTACTCCTCTAGATAGTTTAAAACTTTCTGAGATGTAGCCATTATTTACTATTTTACACCTAGGGTTACTATACATAATTTTTACCCATTTTATAAGAGATTCCCCAAAATTGAAATATTCTAGGCATTTATATATAAACTCCAGTCGTACTTTATCAAAAGCCTTTTCAAAATCAGCTATGAAAACCAGGCCTGGTGTCCCCGATATTTCATAGTGTTCTATTGTTTCCAGTACTTGCCTTATATTATCTCCAATGTATCGTCCATGTAAAAAACCTGTCTGATTAGGATGAATAATATCTGACAAAACTTTTTTTATTCTATGCGCCAAGCATTTTGCTAGGATTTTTGCATCACAACACTGAAGTGTAAGAGGTCTCCAATTTTTTAAATGGACTGGATCTTTATATATACCACTTGGGTCCTGTTTCAGTAATAATAATATCACACCTTCTTGTTGCGTGTCTGATAATCTATCATTTATATAGGAGTGGTTAAAACAAGCTAATAATGGTCCTTTGAGTATATCAAAAAAATGTTTGTATACTTCCACTGGTATGCCATCCAGTCCTGGAGTTTTCCCATCCTTAAAGGCCCCAATTGCATCAAGTAGTTCCTCCTCTGTAATTAGGCCTTCACATGAGTCTTTCTGTACAGATGTTAATTTTACATTATTATTAGGGAAAAAATCCATACAATTAGTTTCAGTTAGTGGAGATGGAGGAGCCTGAAACGAAAATATATTCTTAAAGTACTTTACTTCCTCTTTCAAAATATCATTTGGTGAATCATGCGTGACTCCATCATTTGTAACAAGTTTTAATACGTTTTTTTTGGTAGCATTTCTATATTGAAGATTGAAAAAGAATTTGGTGCATTTTTCCCCATATTCCATCCAGTTCGCTTTATTTTTGTAATATATTACACTGGATCTTTCTTGAATAAGTTCCTCCATTTCTTTTTGTTTTTCCTCTAACTTATTCTGTGCCTCTATGGTACCGTTTTTATTGTTATCTAACTGTACTGTTAGTCCTTCAATTTCCTTTGTTAATATGGACTCTTTTGATCGAAATTGCTTTTGTTTTATAGATGAGTACTGAATTGCATGGCCTCTAAAGGCACACTTAAAAGTGTCCCATACAATATGGGGATCTGCTGTACCTATGTTATGTCTAAAAAAGTCAGTTATAAATTCTTCTGTCCTAGTTCTAAACAATTTATCATCTAGTAGGCTTTGATTAAATTTCCAATATCCTCGCCCACGTGGAAATTCTGTAAGAGTAATATATATGCCAATTATGTGATGGTCCGACCGCATTCTGTCCCCTATCAAACACTTTTTAACTTTTGGTGCCAGAGAGAATGATATAAGAAAGTAGTCAAGGCGACTAGCTTGATTAAGCCTCCGCCATGTATATCTCACTAGGTCAGGGTATTTAAGTCTCCATATATCCACTAATTCCAATATATCCATGACATTCCTGATTTCCTTAAGTGCCTGAGGGTGATAGTTTGTAGTGTGATTTCCTTTCCGGTCCATAGAGGTATTTAAGACCGTATTAAAATCTCCCACTATAATAATAGAGTCTAGTGTTGCTTGTAGAGTTGATACATTCTTATATATATTGTCAAAGAAGCTTGGATCATCATTATTCGGACCGTATAGGTTAATAAGCCATATATGTTTATTGTCCAATAACATATTTAAAATAATCCATCTACCTTGAGGATCTGTTTGGACAAGTTGCACATTTGGATCAAAGTTATTATTAATTAAAACCATCACCCCTTTTGAATTTCTTTGCCCATGGGAGAAATATATTTCGCCCCCCCAGTTCTTTTTCCACAAAACTTCATCTAAAACTGTTGAATGGGTTTCCTGTAAACAGTAGATATTATAATCCTTCTCTTTTAGCCAGGTAAATACTGATCGTCTTTTCTTATTATCTGCTAAGCCATTACAATTGTAACTGGCTATACTTATTTCACCACTTACCATAATGAGACACACCTTTCAATTATTTTTTATCAAAATATATGTTTGTAAACGTCCTATTAAAAAGTAACATAATGATTGAGTGTCTATATAGTTGTACCATGACATTTGCATCTCCACTAAGCAAACCTCCAATTGGTCCCCACTATTCCACCCGCCAAAAGCCCCCATCTCGAGTTGGGTTGTCATCCCAATGCCCGGCAGACCACCCCCGACCCCCCGCATTGCACAGCCCCGGACCGACTGGGATCTATCCTTCGAAAAGTGCACACAGCACCATCCACCGAACCGAAGCAGATCCATTGCCAAATGCATTTCCATCGCCCTCACCTCGATTTTTATTACATATTGCTGTGAATCATCCTCTATAGTCCCTAACATCTTTTACTTCTTCCTTCGCAACAGTTGTGGGATACACACATACACCCACACACATTCAGCCCTTACCCCCACACAACCATAAGCTCACCCTCTCAATAATTGCACCATCCCAGAGCCCAACTCAAGATGGGTCATGATTTACAAATGTACTTGCAGTTGCAGCTGCATGAGAAGGCCTGCAAGACCGCGCAAAAAATGAGCATAAATGTAGAGATTTATTTACCATTGTCACATCCTATATGATGGAGGTCAAATGTACACCTTCTTCCTGAAACACCCACAATACGGTCATCCATTTTGACCATGTTCCCAAGCATCTCCATGCAGTCCGATTGGTTTCGTGCCACCAGGGCCACAATAATATACCCCCTCTCTGAATGTCCGAGTGTGACCCCCTCCCCATGGGTTACTGCAGCTAGTGTTGCCAGCACTGCCACTGCCTGGGTGGGGGCACCCCACCGGAATCCCCACCGGCTAGGTACAAGGTCGTCAAGGTTCTCATTAGCAGCTTTGAGAATTTCCTTGTTTATTATGCTCTCCCTTTAGGGGGCTTTGGCTTTGCAGGACCAACCCTGCCAAGCAGGCTCAGAATCTTGAGGGGGCAGTGCTGCTCTTGGTCCCTGACCTATCTAACACAAGGATACAGACCTATCTAACACAAGGGCAAGCTGAGGCTCTCCATCTACTTGTCTGTCTATCAGTCTGTTTGTTAATAATAGGCATCTGCATTTCTGGAGTCAGCTCGTTATAACAACTAGGCTCAAACAATCCCTTCCTATCACTACAATGAGTAACTAACCCCAATGTAATCCGGACGTGTTCATAAGTATATATTTAGTTTAATTCTCTCTCTCTCTCTGCCTCTCTCTCTCTCTGTCTGTCTCTCTCTCTCTCTCTCTCTCTATCTGTCTCTCTCTCTCTCTCTCAGCAAGTGACAATAAACAATAAAACAATAACAATATTCCCCTCTCTTTATTCCTCTCTCTGTCTCTCTCTCTCTCTGTGTCTCTCTCTCTGTATCTCTCTGTCTCTCTCTCTCTCTCTCTCTCTCTCTCTCTCTCTCTCTCTCTCTCTCTCTCTCTCTCTCTCTCTCTCTTTCTCTCAGCAAGTGACAATAAGAAATGAACAGTTAACATTACACTCACAACAGGCAGCCAGCTACAGCTCACTTTGATACAGATGTCATAGGAGAGAGCTGTGTGTGTGTGTCTGTGTGGCTGCTGCTGCCTGACGTTCTGCCAGTCAGCGTGTGACAGCCTGTATGAAGTAGAGAGATGGGCTACATTGTGAAGCAGGGCAGAGTAATCTGCAGGGTTTTAAATAATGCACAACGGTATGTGATGGTACACTGCTGCTGCACAAGCTCTTTATGCCTCTCTCTCTCTCTCTCTCTCTCTCTCTCTCTCTCTCTCTCTCTCTCTCTCTCTCTCTCTCTCTCTCTCTGTCTCTCTCTCTCTCTGTCTCTGTCTCTGTCTCTGTCTCTCTCTCTCTCTCTCTCTCTCTCTCTCTCTCTCTGTGCCTCTCTCTTTCAAATTCAAATTCAAGCTGCTTTATTGGCATGAAAAACATTGTGTCAATATTGCCAAAGCAGCAATGTATACAATATACATTGTAATAAAATTATAACCAATGACAAATAATAATCTCTCTCTCTCTCTCTCTCTCTCTCTCTCTCTCTCTCTGCATGCTGGGAGTGTTTGGTGCATGCTGGGAAGTGTATGATCGAGGGAGTGCGTGTGTTGTGTAGCGATAGATATTCAGAACTTTTTCTTTCGGTTTTCTCTTTCTTGGTGGCATTCTTTGGTTTCTTCTGTGCATGATTAAGATTATTATATATTTTTTTTGTGTGGTAGAATTAAGTATTTAGGTTTTTTCGTATCGAAATTACCTTGATTTTGGCGGGGATGGCTTCCCGAATTGGAATGCCGTCCCTGTCACTTCGGCACGGCTTTAGGTGTGTTACTGAAGCTACTGTCACGGTGGAGGATTTTCTGGTCGCCGTAGGAGAGAAGGTAGGCTATGAGAATATTGCTTATGCGTCACGGATGAACAAAGCGGTGGTGGTATTTCTTAAAGAAGAGCGCCTTGTTGATCGTATGGTTGAGCAGGGCGTACTTTTTAAAGGAATGTTTATTCAAATTACGCCGCTTTTTTCTCCGTCAACAAGGGTAACTATTTCAAATGTACCACCGTTTATTCCAAATGAGCTATTGGAGCGCGAGTTATTGCGCTTTGGGAAGTTTGCAAGCTCAATTAAGGTTGTTCCGTTGGGTTGCAAACACCCGGCGTTGAAACAGGTTATGTCGTTTCGGCGACAGGTGTTTATGTTTTTGGACTCACCGGAGCAGACTTTAGAGATATCGTTTAAAGTCAAGTATGACAATAGACTATATATGGCTTATGCTAGTACGGGTAGTCAACGGTGTTTTGAGTGTGGGGATGTTGGCCATAAGCGACATGCTTGCCCGAAAAGGGAGAAGGCAGAGGGAGGGGCGCAGGTGGTCATCATAACGCCTGGGCCCACTGATGTAGGGAGAGGTGGGCTGACAGTGGTTGAGCAGCCACAAGCACCTGTTGCCGAGGAACAAGTTATCCGTGTTGAGGCCACGAGTTTGCAACTTGTATTAGAGGGAAATATTATGCAGCAGAAAAATATTGTTGTAGAAGGCAAGGATGGATCTGAAGAGCCAGTTCCTCAGACTGGTGAGGAGGTGCCCAGTACGAGTACTGGGGCACAGGAGGGGGTTCATATGGAGTTAATCTCCCAGGTAGTGGAGGAGACGCCCACTACGAGTAATGGAGTACAGGAGGGGGTTCAAATGGAGTTAATCTCCCAGGTAGTGGAGGAGATGCCTGGTACGAGTAATGGAGTACAGGAGGGGGTTCATGTGGAGCTAATCTCCCAGGTAGTGGAGGAGATGCCTACTACGAGTAATGGAGTACAGGAGGGGGTTCATGTGGAGCTAATCTCCCAGGTAGTGGAGGAGATGCCCACTACGAGTAATGGAGTACAGGAGGGGGTTCATGTGGAGCTAATCTCCCAGGTAGTGGAGGAGATGCCTACTACGAGTAATGGAGTACAGGAGGGGGTTCATGTGGAGCTAGGCTCTCAGGTAGTGGAGGAGATGCCCACCACGGGTAATGGGGTTCAGGTGGGGCTAGTCTCCCAGGTAGTGGAGGAGATGCCTGGTACGAGTGATGAGGTGCAAGTGGGGAGTGTTGAAAGGGATGTGGTAGAAGGGAGTCAGTGGTCTGTGGCCTCAGCTGAGGAGGATCAGGAGAAGGATATGGATATCTCTTCTGATATGACAGCAGCTGGTGAGGACTCAATTTATGATCTAGAGGAGGTAAATGGTTTTCTGGATCAGACTTTTGGGAAATCTGTCAAATTGGCAGAATATTTTGATGTTGATAAGTTTGTGAGGTCAGCTGTGATGTTACAGAAGACGGTGGGGTTGGACGAGTTGAGTGAGAAGAAGCGGTTTCGCTTGAGGAAATTTGTTACTGCTGTTACAGCAGCAAAAGGTGGTGGGAAACGTGGTCAGGTTAATAAGAAAAGATTTAAATAATGATGATGATCATGCTCCATAGGGTGTCTTTTTTCTCTTTGGTTTCTCTGTGGTATCTTCTGCTTTTCCTTTCTCTTTTCTACATGGAGGTACTAAGGGTAGGCTCTCTCAATATTAATGGGGGAAGGGACAGAAATAAGAGGGCTTGGGTATTAGAAGAAATAAAACAGAAAAGGCTTAATGTAGTTTTCCTACAGGAGACACATAGTGATGAGGATAATGAGGTTGACTGGGGAATGTGGTGGGAGGGGCAGCATATACTCAGTCATGGTACTAATTTCAGTGCTGGGGTGGCCATCTTGTTTTCCTCAGGCTTAGGGGTGACTGTGGTATCTACAACAGAGATTGTCAAGGGTCGGGTTTTATTGGTCAAGGTGGATGTTATGGGGTTTTTGTTTGTTTTTTTGAATGTTTATGCTCCTAATGAGGGTACCGAGCGTCTTGTTGTGTTTGATAAAATAAAAGAAACCTTAAGACAGTGTGACCAAGAGGGGTGTATGGTTGTAGGGGGGGACTGGAACTGTACTGTGGATTTTACTGTTGATCGCAACGCTGAAGAACCTCACCTGCGGTCAGCCACTTTCCTGTCTGGCCTATTAACTGAGTTAGAGCTTTCTGATGTGTGGAGAGTAAGGAATGCAAAAGTTAGGCAGTACACATGGTTGAAAGTGAATGAAGGTCGTGTCAGTGCAGCAAGGTTAGATAGGTTGTACGTATCTGATCAATACTGTAGTAGGGTTGGAAGGTGTGCCATTACTCCTGTGGGTTTCTCTGATCATCATATTATTACTGCTGATATTCACTTGTCCTGTCCACGAAGGTCATCACCTTACTGGTATTTTAATGTTAAATTGTTACATGATGTCAAGTTTTGTGAAAGGTTTTTGTTGTTTTGGGAAAAATGGAGGGTTACAAAAGGGAATTTTGAGTCCTTGAGACAATGGTGGGATGTTGGGAAGGCCCAAATACGAGTATTTTGTCAACAGTATACTGCTTTGTCTCAAATTGAAGTTAAAGACACTATCAAGGCCCTTGAACAGGACATCAAATCAATTGAATTGAAGCTGCTCACTCAGAATGACCCTGGACTAGTCATGAACTTACAGGACAAGAGACATGAACTGAGGTCGTTTCTGCATGAAAGAGTGAAAGGTGCCTTGATTAGGTCTCGTTTCGCTTCCCTCAAGGACATGGATGCTCCTAGTGCTTTTTTCTTTAACCTTGGACAGTCGAAATTACAACGTAAACAGATGGTCTGCCTTCGTCTCCCTGATGGGAAGGTGACCACGGATGACAGTGAAATGCGTCAACATGCCGTGGATTTCTACTCTGCCCTCTATAAGGCGGAGGATTGTGACTCTCTGTGTACTGAACAGTTGTTACACGGTCTTCCTCAATTGGGAACTGAACAGAGAGTCGCATTGGACTCTGACATTACACTGCAAGAGCTGTCCACAGCAGTTATGCAGCTCTCAACAGGCCGAGCCCCTGGCATTGATGGTTTACCATCTGAGTTCTATAAGCATTTTTGGGGGTCTATTGGGGAGGATTTTTATAAAGTGGTGTGTGAATCTTTTCATGAGGGTTCTCTTCCTGTATCCTGTCAACGGGCTGTGCTTTCACTGTTGCCAAAAAAGGGGGATTTGGCTCTCATAAAAAATTGGAGACCTGTTGCTTTGCTGTGTGCAGAATACAAAATAGTTTCTAAATGTCTCTCAAACAGGTTGAAAGAGTATCTGGGATTGTTGGTCCACAAGGACCAGTCCTACTGTGTACCTGATCGCTCAATTGTTGACAACTTGTTTCTGATAAGAGATGTTTTAGACATTTGTAAACTGTCTGATGTAAATGTGGGTTTACTTTCTTTGGATCAGGAGAAGGCTTTTGACCGAGTGGACCACCAGTATTTGTTTAAAACGATGAAAGCCTTTGGGTTTGGGGATGTTTTTTTGTCTTGGATGAATTTACTGTATGCTGGGGCCTCGTGTATGGTGAAGGTGGGGGGTGGTTTGAGTTGCCCCATCCCTGTCCAAAGGGGCATCAGGCAGGGATGCCCAATTTCAGGGCAGTTATATAGTCTGGCGATTGAACCAATGCTTTGTTTTTTAAGAGCGAAGCTTACTGGTTTCTCTGTGCCAGGTGTAATGAAGGGACCCACGATAGCACTGTCTGCGTATGCAGATGATGTGACAGTTTTTATTACAGGGGCTGAGGATGTTAAGGTTCTCTCAGACGCTTTAATGGTGTATGAGGGTGCCTCCTCAGCTAGAGTCAATTGGGGAAAGAGTGAAGCGCTGTGGGCAGGTCAGCTTCAGATAGGGTCCGCTCCACGGTTACCAGGGGGGCTTCAGTGGGGCAGAGATGGGATGAAGACATTGGGTGTTTTTCTAGGCTCTGATGTCTTTCAGAAAAAGAACTGGGAGGGTGCAGTGGAGAAAGTGTGTGCCAGACTGTCAAGATGGAAATGGGTGCTACCCCAGTTGTCTTATAGGGGAAGGGTACTGGTAATTAATAATCTTGCTGCCTCTACCCTGTGGCACAGACTAATGATTTTGCAGCCACCAAAGGGTCTGATACAAGAGCTTCAGAGGACCCTTGTCAACTTCTTCTGGTCTGGACAACACTGGATCAAAGCTGCAGCCCTGTACCTGCCACTGCACGAGGGGGGACAAGGCCTGGTGGACATTTCCTCTAGGATCATGGCTTTCCGGCTTCAAGCAGCCCAGAGACTGTTATACAGTGACGGTTCTAGCTGGGTTGACACAGCCTACGCATTGATGAGGAGAGCAGGCTGTTTGGGCTTAGACAAGCACCTTTTCCTCTTAAAGCTGGAGGGGGGTGAGTTGAATGGCCTGACTCCATTCTATGAGTCTGTTATGCAGGCTTGGAGGGTTCTTGACAAGTCCCGTAAGGCCGGCACGCTACCAGGGATGTGGCTTTTTGAAGAGCCTCTTTTTTATAACACTGCCATCCAGTCCAGTGCTCTGGGTTCAGCCAGCCTGCGTTCATGCCTGTTAGGTGTGGGGTGCACCAAGCTGGGTCATCTGATGCAGAGCAGGAGCAGATCGTTGGAGGAGCTGGGAGAAAGAGCGGGGATCCGATCATCTCGCCTACTGAGGAAGGTCGTCGCTGAGGTCTGTGACTCCTTGTCAGTTCTTCATCGTCAGTATGTGACTGAAATTTCCAATTCTGATCGGTGGAAGGAGGGTCTGGATTATATGTTCCCTGCACTGATTGTTAGTGCTGCGGTGGGGGCATTTGAGGAGGATGTGGGGATGCTGCTTTCCTTCGATACCCCGGAGCTGGGGGAGTTCAAGGAGGTGGGAAAGAAGGCCATGTACAGAATATGTGTAAAGGTGTCCCATGCCTCTTCCCTGGAAGGGGTAAAATCGACGAGGTGGGCGGGTGTGCTTGGTCCAGGTGCTTCCCCAAAAGGCTGTTGGCGATCCTTATACAAACTGCCGATTGATAAGAGGACAGCTGACCTCCAATGGAGGATAATACATGGAGCTATAGCCACCAACATGCATCTGGTACACCTGGACCCTACTGTTGGGGAGGGGTGTCCATTCTGTGCAGAATCTGAAACTCTGGCACACCTGTTTTTACTGTGTCCCAGGTTGGTCGGGATGATTGACCTAATCACTGACTGGTTCTCAACGTTGGGAGTGGTTTTCTCTTCCCAACTGTATATATTTGGGCCAAAGTACAGGTTCAGTCAAAAAGGTGTCGTTGTGTTGCTTAATTTTGTGTTAGGGGCAGCAAAATTAGCGACATGGAAGACCCGAAAGAACAGTATTCGGGGACAAGGGTCTGTGGATGTGGTGGGAATGCTGGAGGGAATGGTGGCAGCGAGACTAAGGGTTGAGTTTGCCTATTATAAACTTGTCAACAATATTGATCTGTTTTTGAGTATATGGGGTATTCAGAGGCTGTTGTGTTTAGTTACTGTGGAGGAGGAGTTGGAGTTGTGTTTTTAATTGATGTGTAACTGTGGTTTTGTATGAGTATTTATTGTGTGGTGGGCTTCCAGACCCAATAAAGATTATTTAAAACTCAAAAACTCTCTCTCTCTCTCTCTCTCTCTCTCTCTCTCTCTCTCTCTCTCTCTCTCTCTCTCTCTCTCTCTCTCTCTCTCTCTCTCTCTCTCTCTCTCTCTCTCTCTCTCTCTCTCTCTCTCTCTCTCTCTCTCTCTCTCTCTCTCTCTCTCTCTCTCTCTCTCTCTCTCTCTCTCTCTCTCTCTCTCTCTCTCTCTCTCTCTCTCTCTCTCTCTTCAATTCAATTCAATTCAAGGCGCTTTATTGGCATGGGAAACATGTGTTAACATTGCCAAAGCAAGTGAGGTAGATAATATACAAAAGTGAAATAAACAATAAAAATTAACAGTAAACATTACACATACAGAAGTTTCAAAACAATAGACATTACAAATGTCATATTATATATATATACAGTGTATATACACACTCTCTCTCTCTCTCTCTCTCTCTCTCTCTCTCTCTGTCTCTCTCTCTCTCTCTGTGTGTCTCTCTCTCTCTCCTACCACTCTTCATCATCCTGCACCTCTGCACACTTTTCTTTCTTCTAAATCTTTTCATCCACCCCTCGTTCCCTGCTCTCTCCTTTTTCTAAATATTTCTCTCTATAATCCATTTTCTCCACACCTTAATCTCTCTCTCTTTCTTCCACTCAAGCCACCCTCTCTTTGATCTACCATGCACTATGGAGGGGGAGGTGTGGGAGAGGGTGAGGGGGAGATGTGGTAAAGGGAGAGGGGGTTCAGAGATCAAGTACTTACGGGGGGGGGGGGGGGGGGGGGGTTATATGGAGAGAGGGATGGGAGTGAGTGGTGTTTTCTCGATCAGAGATCAAGGGTGATACCAGACTCAACACATAATATAACTTACACATCATCACCATAATGTGAGATGTCGTCGGGAGAAGGAGAAGAGGTCCACGGTGCAGCGTGGTAAGTGTCCACAATACTTTTAATAAATACGAAGACTAGAACAAAAAAACAAAGCGGCAAACGAACAGTTCTGCAAGGTGCACTACACTAAACAGAAAACAACTACCCACCAACACAGGTGGGAAACAGGCTACCTAAGTATGGTTCTCAATCAGAGACAACGATTGACAGCTGCCTCTGATTGGGAACCATACCAGGCCAAACACATAGAAATACAAAACATAGAACAAAACATAGAATGCCCACCCCAACTCACGCCCTGACCAAACCAAAATAGAGACATAAACAAGGAACTAAGGTCAGGGCGTGACATACACTGAGTGTACAAAACGTGTCCACATCACCAGCGAACTATCATGGTCCAAACATACCAAGACAGTCGTGAAGAGGGCACGACAAAAACTTTTTCCCTTTAGGAGACTGAAAAGATTTGGCCTCAGATCCTCAAAAGGTTCTACAGCTGCACCATCGAGAGCATCCTGACCGGTTGCATCACCACCTGGTATGGCAACTGCTCGGCATCTGACTGTAAGACGCTACAGAGGGTAGCGCGTACGGCCCAGTACATCACTGGGACCAAACTTCCTGCGAGAGAAAGGGAGAGAGAGGGGGGGAGAGGGAGAGGAGATAGGAAGGCATCCCACAGGAGGAAGAGGGAGAGAGAGAGAGAGAGCGAGGCATCTTCCCTAATATTTGGACCAAGGCCTGATCACCCCAATCACCAAAAGTGGAGACAAATTTGACCCCAGTAATTACCGTGGAATATACGTCAACAGCAATATCAGAAAAATCCTTCAGTCTGCAGCACCCAGCCTCACCTTACTGGACTCAAAAATCTGACTGTTTACAGATGATCTGGTGCTTCTGTCCCCAACCAAGGAGGGCCTATAGCAGCACCTAGATCTTCTACACAGATTCTGTCAGACTTGGGCTCTGACAGTGTATCTTAGTAAGACAAAAGTAATATACAAATTCTATCTAGACACTGTTGCCCTACCTTGACCTAAACATTAACACCATAGGTAACTTCCACAAGGCTGTGAACGATCTGAGAGACAAGGCAAGTAGGGCCTTCTAAGAAAATCCTTGACTCTGTACGGACTCAGTAATCATAGTCTTGCTATTGAGAAAGGCCGCCATAGGCAGACCTGGCTCTCGAGAGAAGACAGGCTATGTGCCCACTGCCCACAAAATGAGGTGGAAACTGAGCTACACTTCCTAACCTCCTGCCCAATGTATGACCATATTAGAGACACATATTTCCCTCAGATTACACAGATCCACAAAGAATTTGAAAACAAATCAAACATTGATACACTCCCATATCTGTTAGGCGAAATAGCACAGTGTGTAGTCATAGCAGCAAGATGTGTGGCCCGTTGCCATGAGAAAAGGGCAGTGGAGCACAAACAACACATCCTACAATATATTTATTTTCCATTTCATAGTTCAACTACATGCACATTGTTAAATCGCTGTACATAGCCAATAATATAACATTTGAAGTGTCTATATTCTTTGAAAACTTTTGTGAGTGTAATGTTTACTGATGTTTCCCTTGTTTTTTAAGCTTTTGTTTATTGTCTATTCCATTTGCTTTGTCAATGTAAACATATGTTTCCTATGCCAATAAATCACTTCGAATTGAGAGTGAGAGAGTGAGCGAGTGAGCGAGTGAGGGAGAGATGAAAGGAGAGGAGAGGTATCACACAGAGAGGAAAGAGAGAGAGAGAGAGAGAGAGATAGGGATAGAGATATAGAGAGAGAGGGGGGAGGGAGGTTTCCCACAGGAGGAAAAAGAGAGAGATGAGAGGAGTGAGAGAGGTATCCCACAGGAAGAAGAGAGAGAGAGAGATGAGATGAGAGAGAGAGAGGGAGAGGTATCCCACAGGAAGAAGAGAGATGAGAGATGAGAGGAGAGAGGGAGGTATCCCACAGGAAAAAGAGAGAGATGACAGGCGAGAGAGAGAGAGGGAGGTATCCCACAGGGAGGAGAGAGAGATGAGAGGAGAGAGGGAGGTATCCCACAGGGAGGAGGGCGAAAGATGAGAGGAGAGAGAGGGAGGTATCCCACAGGGAGGAGAGAGAGATGAGAGAGAGAGATGAGAGGAGAGAGAGAGATAAGAGGAGAGAGGGAGGTATCCCACAGGGAGGAGAGAGAGATGAGAGAGAGAGATGAGAGGAGAGAGAGAGATAAGAGGAGAGAGGGAGGTATCCCACAGGGAGGAGAGAGAGATGAGAGGAGAGAGAGATGAGAGGAGAGAGGGAGGTATCCCACAGGGAGGAGGGCGAAAGATGAGAGGAGAGAGAGGGAGGTATCTCACAGGAAGAAGAGAGAGATGAGATGAGAGAGAGAGAGAGAGAGAGAGAGAGGGAGGTATCCCACAGGGAGGAAAGAGAGATGAGAGATGAGAGGAGAGAGAGATAAGAGGAGAGAGGGAGGTATCCCACATGGAGGAGAGAGAAAGACAGATCCACAAAGAATTTGAAAACCAATCCAATTTTGATGAACTCCCATATCTACTGGGTGAAATTCCACAGTGTGACATTGTCAAGGAGATAATATTGACTAGTAAACAGTGTGTTGTCAAGGAGATATATATTGACTTGTGAACAGTGTGTTGTCAAGGAGATAATATTGACTAGTGAACAGTGTGTTGTCAAGGAGATAATATTGACTAGTGAACAGTGTGTTGTCAAGGAGATAATATTGACTAGTGAACAGTGTGTCATAAAGGAGATACCATTGACTAGTCAGCCCCTATTAAAAGAACCTGTATCCAGTGCTATTCACTGGGAAGGCAGAGCTAGACTTAGAATTAGGGAAGCTTTCTTTCACTGGATAAGCTGCCTTTCACGGATCATGGAGGCTGTGTTTACACAGGAATGCCCAATATTTATGTTTCTAACTGTAGGCTTTATTTAGTTCTGAGAAAAAGAGAAAAAGAAACAGGCATAAACTTTATATCTATATTTATATCTGGCCTCTACAATAACCATCATATTGCT
Organism: Salvelinus namaycush; assembly: GCF_016432855.1. Taxonomy (NCBI): domain Eukaryota; kingdom Metazoa; phylum Chordata; class Actinopteri; order Salmoniformes; family Salmonidae; genus Salvelinus; species Salvelinus namaycush. Next base: position 2,249,263 of record NC_052308.1, read on the forward strand.
GTTCGATATCACTCCAGAACACTGCAGTACACTCATCAATAACACTGTGTGGGCAACAGGCTGTGAACACAAAGTAGACTAGGCTGTTGTGGCAGAATGCAGCTTCTAGAAACGACAATAGGATTGGACTTCACATGACACTCAGCCTTGGTCAGCAAGGCTGCCAGCTAGGCTACAGCTCATAACTGCTGCTGTGCGTGTGTGTCCAGTAGCAATATACATCCCTGCAATTCTGTTGTTGGAGTCTATTGGAAGCACACAAACACATCTACGTTCTAACTCTTAGAAAACACCCACCACCACTAAATATTCCCATTGGGTTTTCCTGGTATCTTACTGAATAATAATGGAAGTTCTGTCTCTTCTCTCCAGATCAGAAGACGTCGGCCCACACCTGCTACTCTGGTAGCATCCAGTGGCCAGTCTTCTCCAGGTAATTAAACCAGTCTTCTCCAGGTAATTAAACCAGTCTTCTCCAGGTAATTAAACCAGTCTTCTCCAGGTGATTAAACCAGTCTTCTCCAGGTAATTAAACTAGTCTTCTCCAGGTAATTAAACCAGTCTTCTCCAGGTAATTAAACTAGTCTTCTCCAGGTAATTAAACCAGTCTTCTCCAGGTAATTAAACCAGTCTTCTCCCGGTGATTAAACCAGTCTTCTCCAAGTGATTAAACCAGTCTTCTCCAGGTGATTAAACCAGTCTTCTCCAGGTGATTAAACCAGTCTTCTCCAGGTAATTAAACCAGTCTTCTCCAGGTAATTAAACCAGTCTTCTCCAGGTAATTAAACCAGTCTTCTCCAGGTAATTAAACCAGTCTTCTCCAGGATAAACCAGTCTTCTCCAGGTGATTAACAGTCTCTCCAGGTGATTAAACCAGTTTCTCCAGGTGATTAAACCAGTCTTCTCCAGGTAATTAAACCAGTCTTCTCCAGGTAATTAAACCAGTCTTCTCCAGGTAATAAACCAGTCTTCTCAGGTAATTAACCAGTCTTCTCCAGGTAATTAAACCAGTCTTCTCCAGGTAATTAAACCAGTCTCTCCAGGTAATTAAACCGTCTTCTCCAGGTGATTAAACCAGTCTTCTCCAGGTGATTAAACCAGTCTTCTCCAGGTAATTAAACCAGTCTTCTCCAGGTAATTAAACCAGTCTTCTCCAGGTAATTAAACCAGTCTTCTCCAGGTAATTAAACTAGTCTTCTCCAGGTAATTAAACTAGTCTTCTCCAGGTAATTAAACCAGTCTTCTCCAGGTCATTAAACCAGTCTTCTCCAGGTGATTAAACCAGTCTTCTCCAGGTAATTAAACCAGTCTTCTCCAGGTAATTAAACCAGTCTTCTCCAGGTAATTAATCCAGTCTTCTCCAGGTGATTAAACCAGTCCTTCCAGCTACTGGTCTGCCTCTCTAACCTTTAGGTTACCTGCCCAATTACACAACTATATTATTGATAATGTATTATAATACAGTTGTATTATACATTCCATGCCCTCCTACCTCACGCCCACTGAGTAACATGAGATTTTGTAACGGCTATCGTCATATTCTTCCTCCTCCTCGGACGAGGAGAGGCGAGACGGATCAGACCAATACGCAGAGTGGTTAGTGTTCATAATGATTTATTAAAACGAAACTGAATACTGAATTACAAACAATAAACGAAGTGCATAAACCGATACAGTACCGTGTGTGCAACAAACACAGACACGAAAACAAACACCCACAAAACACACGTGAAACCCAGGCTGCCTAAGTATGATTCTCAATCAGGGACAACGATTGACAGCTGTCTCTGATTGGAATCATACCCGCCGAACACAAACATCCAACATAGAAAATCACACATAGACAAACCCACCCAACTCACGCCCTGACCAACTAAATAAATACAAGAAAAAGGAAAACAGGTCAGGAACGTGACATAACCCCCCCCTTAAGGTGCGAACTCCGGGCGCACCCGCATAAACTCTAGGGGAGGGTCTGGGTGGGCGTCTGTCCACGGTGGCGGCTCTGGCGCTGGTCGTGGTCCCCAACCCACCATAGTCAAACCCCGCTTCCGTGGTCTCTCCTCACATGGCCACCCTCCATGTCAAACCCACTCTACCAAAGGGCAGCACCGGACTGAGGGGCAGCTCCGGACTGAGGGGCAGCTCCGGACTGAGGGGCAGCTCCGGACTGAGGGGCAGCTCCGGACTGAGGGGCGAATCCTGGCTGGCTGGCTCTGGCGGATCATGGCTGGCTGGCTCTGGCGGATCCTGGCTGGCTGGCTCTGGCGGATCCTGGCTGGCTGGCTCTGGCGGATCCTGGCTGGCTGGCTCTGGCAGCTCCTGGCTGGCTGGCTCTGGCAGCTCCTGACTGGCTGGCTCTGGCAGCTCCTGACTGCTGGCTCTGGCAGCTCCTGCTGGACGGCTCTGGCAGCTCCTGGCTGGACGGCTCTGGCAGCTCCTGGCTGGACGCTCTGGCAGCTCCTGGCTGGACGGCTCTGGCAGCTCCTAGCTGGACGGCTCTGGCTGGTCCTGGCTGGCTGCTCTGGCTCGTCCTGGCTGCGGCTCTGGCTGGTCCGGGCTGGACGGCTCATACAGACGACAGCGCTGGCAGCAGACAGTTCAGACAGCGCTGGGAAGGCAGGCAGTTCAGACAGCGCTGGGAAGGCAGGCAGTTCAGACAGCGCTGGGAAGGCAGGCAGTTCAGACACAGGCTGCGCTGGAGAGGAGGAAGGCTCTGACAGCGCTGGACAGGTGGGAGCAGCTGGAGAGAGAACCCGGAGAGACAGCCTGGTGCGGGGGGCTGCCACCGGAGGACTGGTACGTGGAGGCCAGATATGTTGGGCCGGCTTCATGGCACCCGGCTCGATGCCTAACCTAGCCCTACCAGTGCGGCGAGGTGGAATAGCCCGCACTGGGCTAAGCACGCGTACTGGGCACACCGTGCGCTTTACCGCAAAAACACGGTGTCTGACCAGTACGACGCCCTCTCACTCCACGGTAAGCATGGGGAGTTTGGATCAGGTATCCTACCCGGCTTTGCCACACTCCGCGTGTGCCCCCCCCCAAACATTTTGGGTCTGACTCTCGGGCTCCCAACCGCGTCGCCGCGCTGCCTCCTCATCCCACGCCTCTCTGCCTTCGCTGCCTCCAACTCTGCCTTGGGACGGTGATATTCCCCTGGCTGAGCCCAGGTCCTTTGCCGTCCAGAATCTCTTCCCAAGTCCAGGAGTCCTGGGTCTTTTCCGTGCTGTTGCCGCCCTTCTCCACTCCGCTGGTCCTTTGGTGGTGGGTGTTTCTGTAACGGCTATCGTCATATTCTTCCCTCTCCTCGGACGAGGAGAGCGAGACGGATCAACCATAACGCAGAGTGGTTAGTGTTCATAATGATTTATTAAACGAAACTGAATACTGAATTACTAAACAAATAAACGAAGTGCATAAACCGATACAGTACCGTGTGGTGCAACAAACACAGACACAGAAACAAACACCCAAAACACACGTGAAACCCAGGCTGCCTAAGTATCATTCTTCTGAGACAACGATTGACAGCTGTCTCTGATTGAGAATCATACCCGGCCGAACACAAACATCCCAACATAGAAAATCACACATAGACAAACCCACCCAACTCACGCCCTGACCAACTAAATAAATACAAGAAAAAGGAAAACAGGTCAGGAACGTGACAGATTTTCAGGTTGCCATGGTTAGATCTGCGTCATACATACATATGTACACCATGTCATTTCCATATGAATTATAAACTGAAGCTTCCTGTTCTTTCTAACTATAGACACTACAATTGAACTCCCCTGCCATATCCAGCTGTAGTCTCACTATCATTTCTAGCTATAGGAACTATCTCTCCAGCCCCATTCTCCTGGGCCTCTGTCTGTCCCTCTCTAATTCTAGGATCTAAACTCTCCAGCCCCATTCTCCTGGGCCTCTGTCTGTCCTTCTCTAATTCTAGGATCTAAACTCACCAGCCCATTCTCCTGGGCCTCTGTCTGTCCTTCTCTAATTCTAGGATCTAAACTCTCCAGCCCCATTCTCCTGGGCCTCTGTCTGTCCTTCTCTAATTCTAGGATCTAAACTCTCCAGCCCCATTCTCCTGGGCCTCTGTCTGTCCTTCACTATCTCTAGGATCTAAACTCTCCAGCCCCATTCTCCTGGGCCTCTGTCTGTCCTTCTCTAATTCTAGGATCTAAACTCTCCAGCCCCATTCTCCTGGGTCTCTGTCTGTCCTTCACTATCTCTAGGATCTAAACTCACCAGCCCCATTCTACTGGGCCTCTGTCTGTCCTTCTCTAATTCTAGGATCTAAACTCTCCAGCCCCATTCTCCTGGGCCTCTGTCTGTCCTTCTCTAATTCTAGGATCTAAACTCTCCAGCCCCATTCTCCTGGGCCTCTGTCTGTCCTTCACTATCTCTAGGATCTAAACTCACCAGCCCCATTCTCCTGGGCCTCTGTCTGTCCTTCTTAATCTAGGATCTAAACTCTCCAGCCCCATTCTCCTGGGCCTCTGTCTGTCCCTCTCTAATTCTAGGATCTAAACTCTCCAGCCCCATTCTCCTGGGCCTCTGTCTGTCCTTCTCTAATTCTAGGATCTAAACTCTCCAGCCCCATTCTCCTGGGCCTCTGTCTGTCCTTCTCTAATTCTAGGATCTAAACTCTCCAGCCCCATTCTCCTGGGCCTCTGTCTGTCCTTCTCTAATTCTAGGATCTAAACTCTCCAGCCCCATTCTCCTGGGCCTCTGTCTGTCCTTCTCTAATTCTAGGATCTAAACTCTCCAGCCCCATTCTCCTGGGCCTCTGTCTGTCCCTCTCTAATTCTAGGATCTAAACTCTCCAGCCCCATTCTCCTGGGCCTCTGTCTGTCCTTCTCTAATTCTAGGATCTAAACTCACCAGCCCCATTCTCCTGGGCCTCTGTCTGTCCTTCTCTAATTCTAGGATCTAAACTCACAGCCCCATTCTCCTGGGCCTCTGTCTGTCCTTCTCTAATTCTAGGATCTAAACTCTCCAGCCCCATTCTCCGGGGCCTCTGTCTGTCCTTCTCTAATTCTAGGATCTAACTCTCCAGCCCCATTCTCCTGGGCCTCTGTCTGTCCTTCTCTAATTCTAGGATCTAAACTCTCCAGCCCCATTCTCCTGGGCCTCTGTCTGTCCTTCTCTATTTCTAGGATCTAAACTCTCCAGCCCCATTCTCCTGGGCCTCTGTCTGTCCCTCTCTAATTCTAGGATCTAAACTCTCCAGCCCCATTCTCCTGGGCCTCTGTCTGTCCTTCTCTAATTCTAGATCTAAACTCTCCAGCCCCATTCTCCTGGGCCTCTGTCTGTCCTTCTCTAATTCTAGGATCTAAACTCTCCAGCCCCATTCTCCTGGGCCTCTGTCTGTCCTTCTCTATCTCTAGGATCTAAACTCTCCAGCCCCATTCTCCTGGGCCTCTGTCTGTCCCTTCTCTAATTCTAGATCTAAACTCTCCAGCCCCATTCTCCTGGCCTCTGTCTGTCCTTCTCTAATTCTAGGATCTAACTCTCCAGCCCCATTCTCCTGGGCCTCTGTCGGTCCCTCTCTAATTCTAGGATCTAAACCACCAGCCCCATTCTCCTGGGCCTCTGTCTGTCCTTCTCTAATTCTAGGATCTAAACTCACCAGCCCCATTCTCCTGGGCCTCTGTCTGTCCTTCTCTAATTCTAGGATCTAAACTCACCAGCCCCATTCTCCTGGGCCTCTGTCTGTCCTTCTCTAATTCTAGGATCTAAACTCTCCAGCCCCATTCTCCTGGGCCTCTGTCTGTCCTTCTCTAATTCTAGTTCTAAACTCTCCAGCCCCATTCTCCTGGGCCTCTGTCTGTCCTTCTCTAATTCTAGGATCTAAACTCTCCCGCCCCATTCACCTGGGCCTCTGTCTGTCCTTCTCTAATTCTAGGATCTAAACTATCCCGCCCCATTCTCCTGGGCCTCTGTCTGTCCTTCTCTATCTCTAGGATCTAAACTCACCAGCCCCATTCTCCTGGGCTTCTGTCTGTCCTTCTCTAATTCTAGGATCTAAACTATCCCGCCCCATTCTCCTGGGCCTCTGTCTGTCCTTCTCTATCTCTAGGATCTAAACTCACCAGCCCCATTCTCCTGGGCCTCTGTCTGTCCTTCTCTAATTCTAGGATCTAAACTCACCAGCCCCATTCTCCTGGCCTCTTCTTGTCCTTCTCTAATTCTAGGATCTAAACTCACCAGCCCCATTCTCCTGGGCCTCTGTCTGTCCCTCTCTAATTCTAGGATCTAAACTCCACCAGCCCATTCTACTGGGCCTCTGTCTGTCCTTCTCTAATTCTAGGATCTAAACTCAAGCCCCATTCTCCTGGGCCTCTGTCTGTCCTTCTCTAATTCTAGGATCTAAACTCACCAGCCCCCATTCTCCTGGGCCTCTGTCTGTCCTTCTCTAATTCTAGGATCTAAACTCACCACCCCATTCTCCTGGGCCTCTGTCTGTCCTTCTCTAATTCTAGGATCTAAACTCACCAGCCCCATTCTCCTGGGCCTCTGTCTGTCCTTCTCTAATTCTAGGATCTAAACTCTCCAGCCCCATTCTCCTGGGCCTCTGTCTGTCCCTCTCTAATTCTAGGATCTAAACTCTCCAGCCCCATTCTCCTGGGCCTCTGTCTGTCCTTCTCTAATTCTAGGATCTAAATTCTCCAGCCCCATTCTCCTGGGCCTCTGTCTGTCCCTCTCTAATTCTAGGATCTAAACTCACCAGCCCCATTCTACTGGGCCTCTGTCTGTCCTTCTCTAATTCTAGGATCTAAACTCACCAGCCCCATTCTCCTGGGCCTCTGTCTGTCCTTCTCTAATTCTAGGATCTAAACTCACCAGCCCCATTCTCCCCAGCTTTCCTGGGGATGTGTGATGACAGGGGACTACATATTTTGTATGACAGTGTTTTTGCACTACTCCCCCTCTTCCCACTTTGTCGCTCTCCTCTCCTCTCTGCTCTCAAATCAAATCAAACTTTATTTGCAACATGCGCCTAATACAACAAGTGTAGACTTTACCGTGGAATGCTTACTTACCATATATGCTTACTTACCCTTAACCAACAGTGCAGTTCAAGAAGAAGGCTTGTAGGCTAAAATAAAAAAGTAATAATAAAAAGTAACACAATAAGAACAACAATAACGAGGTTATATACAGGGTGTTACGGTACAGAGTCAGTGTGGAGGTTATATACAGGGTGTTACGGTACTGAGTCAGTGTGGAGGTTATATACAGGGTGTTACGGTACAGAGTCAATGTGAG
>NC_052308.1:2256643-2326728 GCF_016432855.1 Salvelinus namaycush
TCTCTCTCTCTCTCTCTCTCTCTCTCTCTCTCTCTCTCTCTCTCTTCTCTCAATTCAATGGGCTTCATTGGCATGGGAAAAATATGTTTACATTGCCAAAGCAAGTGAAATAGATGAAATAAACAGTACACATTACACTCACGAGGGTTCGAAAGGAATAAAGACATTTCAAATGTCATATTATGGATATATTAAAGTGTTATAAAGACGTGCAAATAGTTCAAGTGAAAAAGTGAAAATAAATTAACAATAATATGGGTTGTATTTCAAATGGTGTTTGTTCTTCACTGGTTGCCCTTTTCTTGTGGGGACAGGTCACAATTATTGCTGCTGTGATGTCACACTGTGGAATTTCACCCAGTAGATATGGGAGTTCATCAAAATTGGATTGGTTTTCAAATTCTTTGTGGATCTGTCTTTCTCTCTCCTCCATGTGGGATACCTCCCTCTCTCCTCTTATCTCTCTCTCTCTCTCTCTCTCTCTCTCTCTCTCTCTCTCTCTCTCTCTCTCTCTCTCTCTCTCTCTCTCTCTCTCTCTCTCTCTCTCTCTCTCTCTCTCTCTCTCTCTCTCTCTCTCTCTCAATTCAATGGGCTTCATTGGCATGGGAAAAATATGTTTACATTGCCAAAGCAAGTGAAATAGATGAAATAAACAGTACACATTACACTCACGAGGGTTCGAAAGGAATAAAGACATTTCAAATGTCATATTATGGATATTTAAAGTGTTATAAAGACGTGCAAATAGTTCAAGTGAAAAAGTGAAAATAAATTAACATAAATATGGGTTGTATTTACAATGGTGTTTGTTCTTCATGGTTGCCTTTTCTTGTGGCGACAGGTCACAATTATGCGCTGCTGTGATGTCACACTGTGGAATTTCACCCAGTAGATATGGGAGTTCATCAAAATTGGATTGGTTTTCAAATTCTTTGTGGATCTGTCTTTCTCTCTCCTCCATGTGGGATACCTCCCTCTCTCCTCTTATCTCTCTCTCCTCTCATCTCTCATCTCTCTTTCCTCCCTGTGGGATACCTCCCTCTCTCTCTCTCTCTCTCTCTCTCTCATCTCATCTCTCTCTTCTTCCTGTGAGATACCTCCCTCTCTCTCCTTCATCTTTCGCCCTCCTCCCTGTGGGATACCTCCCCTCTCTCTCATCTCTCTCTCCCCTCCTCTCTCTCTCCTCCCTGTGGGATACCTCCCTCTCTCTTTATCTCTCTTCTCCTCTCATTCTCCTCTCTATCTCTCTCTCCTCCCTGTGGGATACCCCCTCTCTCTCCTCTCACTTTCGCCCTCCTCCCTGTGGGATACCTCCCTCTCTCCTCTCATCTCTCTCTCCTCTCATCTCTCTCTCTCCCTGTGGGATACCTCCTCTCTCCCATATCTCTCCTCTCTCTCTCTCTCTCTCTCTCTCTCTCTCTCTCCTCTCTCTCTCCTCTCCTCTCTCTCTCTCTTCTCAATTCAATGGGCTTCATTGGCATGGGAAAAATATGTTTACATTGCCAAAGCAAGTGAAATAGATTAAAACAGTACACATTACACTCACGAGGGTTCGAAAGGAATAAAGACATTCAAATGTCATATTATGGATATTTAAAGTGTTATAAAGACGTGCAAATAGTTCAAGTGAAAAAGTGAAAATAAATTAACATAAATATGGGTTGTATTTACAATGGTGTTTGTTCTTCACTGGTTGCCCTTTTCTTGTGGCGACAGGTCACAATTATTGCTGCTGTGATGTCACACTGTGGAATTTCACCCAGTAGATATGGGAGTTCATCAAAATTGGATTGGTTTTCAAATTCTTTGTGGATCTGTCTTTCTCTCTCCTCCATGTGGGATACCTCCCTCTCTCCTCTTATCTCTCTCTCCTCTCATCTCTCATCTCTCTTTCCTCCTGTGGGATACCTCCCTCTCTCTCTCTCTCTCTCTCTCTCTCATCTCATCTCTCTCTTCTTCCTGTGAGATACTCCCTCTCTCTCTCTCATCTTCGCCCTCCTCCTGTGGTACTTACCTCCCTCTCTCCTCTCATCTCTCTCTCCTCTCATCTCTCTCTCCTCCCGTGGGATACCTCCTCCTCTCTTACTCTCTTCTCTCCTCTCATCTCCTCTCTCTATCTCTCTCTCTCTCTCTCGCTCTCTCCTCTCCTCCTCTCTCTCTCTCTCTCTTCTCTCTCTCTCCTCCTCTCTCTCTCTCTCTCTCTCTCTCTCTCTCCTCAATTCAATGGGCTTCATTGGCATGGGAAAAATATGTTTACATTGCCAAAGCAAGTGAAATAGATGAAATAAACAGTACACATTACACTCACGAGGGTTCGAAAGGAATAAAGACATTTCAAATGTCATATTATGGATATTTAAAGTGTTATAAAGACGTGCAAATAGTTCAAGTGAAAAAGTGAAAATAAATTAACATAAATATGGGTTGTATTTACAATGGTGTTTGTTCTTCACTGGTTGCCCTTTTCTTGTGGCGACAGGTCACAATTATTGTGCTGTGATGTCACACTGTGGAATTTCACCCGTAGATATGGGTCATCAAAATTGGATTGGTTTTCAAATTCTTTGTGGATCTGTCTTCTCTCTCCTCCATTGGGATACCTCCCTCTCTTCTTATCTCTCTCTCCTCTATCTCTCATCTCTCTTTCCTCCCTGTGGGATACCTCCCTCTCTCTCTCTCTCTCTCTCTCTTCTCATCTCATCTCTCTCTTCTTCCTGTGAGATACCTCCTCTCTCCTCCTCTCATCTTTCGCCCCTCTCCCTGTGGGATACCTCCCTCTCTCCTCTCATCTCTCTCTCCTTCATCTCTCTCTCTCCCTGTGGGATACCTCCCTCTCTCCTCTTATCTCTCTCTCTCCTCTCATCTCTCTCTCCTCCCTGTGGGATACCTCCCTCTCTCTCCTCTCATCTTTCGCCCTCCTCCCTGTGGGATACCTCCCTCTCTCCTCTCATCTCTCTCTCCTCTCATCTCTCTCTCCTCCCTGTGGGATACCTCCCTCTCTCCTCTTATCTCTCTCTCTCTCTCTCTCTCTCTCTCTCTCTCTCTCTCTCTCTCTCTCTCTCTCTCTCTCTCTCAATTCAATGGGCTTCATTGGCATGGGAAAAATATGTTTACATTGCCAAAGCAAGTGAAATAGATGAAATAAACAGTACACATTACACTCACGAGGGTTCGAAAGGAATAAAGACATTTCAAATGTCATATTATGGATATTTAAAGTGTTATAAAGACGTGCAAATAGTTCAAGTGAAAAAGTGAAAATAAATTAACATAAATATGGGTTGTATTTACAATGGTGTTTGTTCTTCACTGGTTGCCCTTTTCTTGTGGCGACAGGTCACAATTATTGCTTGCTGATGTCACACTGTGGAATTTCACCCAGTAGATATGGGAGTTCATCAAAATTGGATTGGTTTTCAAATTCTTTGTGGATCTGTCTTCTCTCTCCTCCATGTGGGATACCTCCCTCTTCCTCTTATCTCTTCTCTCTCTCTCTCTCTCTCTCTCTCTCTCTCTCTCTCTCTCTCTCTCTCTCTCTCTCTCTCTCTCTCTCTCTCTCTCTCTCTCTCTCTCTCTCTCTCTCTCTCTCTCTCAATTCAATGGGCTTCATTGGCATGGGAAAAATATGTTTACATTGCCAAAGCAAGTGAAATAGATGAAATAAACAGTACACATTACACTCACGAGGGTTCGAAAGGAATAAAGACATTTCAAATGTCATATTATGGATATTTAAAGTGTTATAAAGACGTGCAAATAGTTCAAGTGAAAAAGTGAAAATAAATTAACATAAATATGGGTTGTATTTACAATGGTGTTTGTTCTTCACTGGTTGCCCTTTTCTTGTGGCGACAGGTCACAATTATTGCTGCTGTGATGTCACACTGTGGAATTTCACCCAGTAGATATGGGAGTTCATCAAAATTGGATTGGTTTTCAAATTCTTGTGGATCTGTCTTTCTCTCTCTCCAGTGGGGATACCTCCCTCTCTCCTCTTATCTCTCTCTCCTCTCATCTCTCATCTCTCTTTCCTCCTGTGGGATACTCCTCTCTCTCTCTCTCTCTCTCTCTCTCATCTCATCTCTCTCTTCTTCCTGTGAGATACTCCCTCTCTCCTCTCATCTTTCGCCCTCCTCCCTGTGGGATACCTCCCTCTCTCCTCTCATCTCTCTCTCTCTCATCTCTCTCTCTCCCGTGGGATACCTCCCTCTCCCTCTTCTCTCTCTCTCTCCTCTCTCTCTCTCTCTCATCTCTCTCTCCTCCCTGTGGGATACTCCCTCTCTCCTCTCATCTTTCGCCCTCCTCCCTGTGGGATACCTCCCTCTCTCCTCTCATCTCTCTTCCTTCATCTCTCTCTCCTCCCTGTGGGATACCTCCCCTCTCCTCTTATCTCTCCTCTCTCTCTCTCTCCTCTCTCCTCTCTCTCCTCTCTCTCTCTCTCTCTCTCTCTCTCTCTTCTCTCTCTCTCTCTCTCTCTCCAATTCAATGGGCTTCATTGGCATGGGAAAAATATGTTTACATTGTTAAAAGCAAGTGAAATAGATGAAATAAACAGTACACATTACACTCACGAGGGTTCGAAAGGAATAAAGACATTTCAAATGTCATATTATGGATATTTAAAGTGTTATAAAGACGTGCAAATAGTTCAAGTGAAAAAGTGAAAATAAATTAACATAAATATGGGTTGTATTTACAATGGTGTTTGTTCTTCACTGGTTGCCCTTTCTTGTGGCGACAGGTCACAATTATTGCTGCTGTGATGTCACACTGTGGAATTTCACCCAGTAGATATGGGAGTTCATCAAAATTGGATTGGTTTCAAATTCTTTGTGGATCTGTCTTTCTCTCTCTCCATGTGGGATACCTCCCTCTCTCCTCTTACTCTCTCTCCTCTCATCTCTCATCTCTCTTTCCTCCCTGTGGGATACCTCCCTCTCTCTCTCTCTCTCTCTCTCTCTCATCTCATCTCTCTCTTCTTCCTGTGAGATACCTCCCTCTCTCTCCTCTCATCTTTCGCCCTCCTCCCTGTGGGATACCTCCCTTCTCCTCTCATCTCTCTCTCTCTCATCTCTCTCTCCTCCCTGTGGGATACCTCCCTCTCTCCTCTTATCTCTCTCTCTCCTCTCATCTCTCTCTCTCATCTCTCTCTCTCTCTCTCGCTCTCTCTCTCTCTCTCTCTCTCTCTCTCTCTCTCTCTCCTCTCTCTCTCTCTCTCTCTCTCTCTCTCTCTCTCTCTCTCAATTCAATGGGCTTCATTGGCATGGGAAAAATATGTTTACATTGCCAAAGCAAGTGAAATAGATGAAATAAACAGTACACATTACACTCACGAGGGTTCGAAAGGAATAAAGACATTTCAAATGTCATATTATGGATATTTAAAGTGTTATAAAGACGTGCAAATAGTTCAAGTGAAAAAGTGAAAAAAATTAACATAAATAGGGTTGTATTTACAATGGTGTTTGTTCTTCACTGGTTGCCCTTTTCTTGTGGCGACAGGTCACAATATTGCTGCTGTGAACACACTGTTCACAAGTCAATATTATCTCCTTGACAACACACTGTTCACTAGTCAATATTATCTCCTTGACAACACACTGTTCACAAGTCAATATTATCTCCTTGACAACACACTGTTCACAAGTCAATATTATCTCCTTGACAACACACTGTTCACTAGTCAATATTATCTCCTTGACAACACACTGTTCACTAGTCAATGTTGTCTCCTTGAAGACACTGTCACGTTCGTCGTATGAATCGGACCAAGGCGCAGCGTGGTATGTGTACATTCTTTAATAATTTATGAATGAACACTGAACAAACTAACCAAAATAACAAAACGACACGTGAAGCTATACAATAGAGTGCTGACAGGCAACTACACATAGACAAGAACCCACGAACACAAAAGGGAAATGGCTACCTAAATATGATCCCCAATCAGAGACAACGATAAACAGCTGCCTCTGATTGGGAACCATATCAGGCCACCATAAACATTCACATCCCGTAGACCTACAAAACCCTAGACTTACAAAACCCCTAGACAATACAAAAACCTGCGTACCCACCCTCGTCACACCCTGACCTAACCAAAATATAAAGAAAACATAGATATCTAAGGTCAGAGCGTGACAGATACACTGTTCACTAGTCAATGTTATCTCCTTGCAGACACACACACACGTCACTTCCCCATGCAGAGCCTCTTTCCATCACACTTCCCTGCCAACTCCCTCTCCTTCACATTCATCATAACTCCCACATGGAGAACAGAAAGAGCCCTGTCTTACAGAGAGAGAAGGGCACGGAGAGTCGTAGATTCTGTTACTGTTTGCTTATGTGAAGAATTCCAATGCGCTTGGAAAAATACAGTTCTCCAGTTGTTCTGATGGATCATAGTAACAATAGAAAATAATATAATACACCCCTTCACTTCTATATAACCGGTTCAGTCAGTGCTTCTCTCTCTGATTCATACAGTCTGGTATAGTCTGGTCTGAATTTCACCAAATAACAAAATACCATCCATCTACAGCATGCCTTGGGATGTGTCATCTATTGCTCTATATTGTATGAAACAGGGACTGTACTAACATCTTTCTACAGCCATCACATAGAACTATTCATAGACCTGTCCTTGTAACAGCGGTCTTGTTCAACTTTGAATTATCCAAATTATTCATGGGCTTTTGAGGGCCAGCAGTGAGTCTGAGTTCTCATCCCAAATTGCACCCTAGTCCTTATATAGGGCACTACTTTTGACCAGGGCCCATAGGCTAGTAGTGCGTTACTTCAGACCAGGGCCCATAGGGTAGTAGTGCACTACTTCAGACCAGGGCCCATAGGGTAGTAGTGCACTACTTTAGACCAGGGCCCATAGGGTAGTAGTGCACTACTTTAGACCAGGGCCCATAGGGTAGTAGTGCACTACTTTAGACCAGGGCCCATAGGGTAGTAGTGCACTACTTCAGACCAGGGCCCATATGAAGTGATTTGAAAGGCTGGTCATAGCTTACATCAACAGCATCCTACCGGACACCCTAGACCCACTCCAATTTGCATACCGCCCCAACAGATCCACAGATGAGGCAATCTCAATCGCAATCCACACTGCCCTTTCTCACCTGGACAAAAGGAACACATATGTGAGAATGCTGTTCATTGACTACAGCTCAGCGTTCAACACCATAGTGCCCACGAAGCTCATCATAAAGCTAAGGACTCTGGGACTGAGCACCTCCCTCTGCAACTGAATCCTGGACTTCCTGACGGGCCGCCTCCAGGTGGTAAGGTTATGCAGCAACACGTCTGCCACGCTGATCTTCAACACTGGGGCCCCTCAGGGGTGTGTACTTAGTCCCCTCCTGTACTCCCTGTTCGCCCACGCCTGCATTGCCAAACACGACTCCAACACCATCATTAAGTTTGCTGACGACAGAACAGTGGTAGGCCTGATCACCGACAACGATGAGACAGCCTATAGAGAGGAGGTCAGAGAACTGGCAGTGTGGTTCCAGGACAACAACCTCTCCCTCATTGTGAGCAAGACAAAGGAGCTGATCGTGGACTATAGTAAACGGCGGGCCGAAAAGGCCGCCATTAACATCGACGGGGCTGTAGTGGAGCGGGTCGAGTGTTTCAAGTTCCTTTGTGTCCACATCACCAACAAACTATCATGGTCCAAACACACCAAGACCGTTGTGAAGAGGGCACGACAAAACATTTTCCCCCTCAGGAGACTGAAAAGATTTGGCATGGGTCCTCAGATCCTCAAAAGGTTTTACAGCTGCACCATCGAGAGCATCCTGACTGGCTGCATCACCGCCTGGTATGGCAACTTCTTGGCATCTGACCCTAAGGCGCTACAGAGGGTAGTGCGTACGGCCCAGTACATCAGTGGAGCCAAGCTTTCTGCCATCATGACCTATATACTAGGCGGCGTCAGAGGAAAGCCCAGAGAATTGTCAGAGACTCCAGTCACCCAAGTCATAGACTGTTTTCTCTGCTACCGCACGGCAAGCGGTACCGGTGCGCCAGGTCTAGGACCAAAAGGCTCCTTAACAGCTTCTACCCCCAAGCCATAAGACTGCTGAACAATTCATCAAATGGCCACTGGACTATTTACACGGACCCCTCCCTGTCCATTTGTTTGGTACACTGCTGCTGTTTTTTTTGGGGTGTTTTAGCCAACACAGTATCTCTGACCTGATATTTCCAGAACTGCCTCCCAGAAGCACTAGAAATTACCAGTAATGCTCCCAGCTAGGGACAAAGATGTGTCTAGACATCAGCTTATAAAATACAGAATAATGGGGATGACGTTTCCTCAAGCCTACCAAAGTCCTTAATAGAGTTACATGACCTAGAAATGCCACAATTCATAATTTTTTACTCCACCCTGCCAGGACTCCACCCCCAGGCCTCCATCCCCAGGATTCCAACCCCCAGGACTCCATCCCCCAGGACTCAAACCCCCAGGACTCCATCCCCAGGACTCCATCCCCCAGGACTCCATCCCCCAGGGCTCCATCCCCCAGGACTCCATCCCCCAGGACTCCAACCCCCAGAACTCCAACCCCCAGGACTCCCACCTCCAGGACTCCAACCTCCAGGACTCCATCCCCAGGACTCCAACCCCCAGGACTCCAACCCCCAGGACTCCAACCCCCAGGACTCCCACCTCCAGGACTCCAACCCCCAGGACTCCATCCCCAGGACTCCATCCCCCAGGACTCCATCCCCCAGGGCTCCATCCCCCAGGACTCCATCCCCCAGGACTCCAACCCCCAGGACTCCAACCCCCAGGACTCCCACCTCCAGGACTCCAACCTCCAGGACTCCATCCCCAGGACTCCATCCCCAGTACTCCATCCCCCAGGACTCCATCCCCCAGGACTCCAACCCCCAGGACTCCATCCCCAGGACTCCACCCACCAGGACTCCACCCACCAGGACTCCAACCCCCAGGACTCCATCCCCCAGGACTCCACCCACCAGGACTCCACCCACCAGGACTCCACCAACCAGGACTCCAACCCCCAGGACTCCATCCCCAGGATTCCACCTCTCAGAACTCCAACCCCCAGGACTCCATCCCCCAAGACTCCAACCCCCAGGGCTCCAACCCCCAGGGCTCCAACCTACAGGACTCCAACCTACAGGACTCCACCCATCAGGACTCCAAACCCCAGGACTCCAAACCCCAGGACTTCATCCCCCCAGGACTCCATCCCCCAGGACTCCATCCCCCAGGACTGCACCCCCAGGACTCCAACCCCCAGGACTCCATCCCCCAAGACTCCAACCCCCAGGGCTCCAACCCCCAGGGCTCCAACCTACAGGACTCCGACCTACAGGACTCCACCCACCAGGACTCCAAACCCCAGGACTCCAAACCCCAGGACTTCATCCCCCCAGGACTCCACCCACCAGGACTCCAAACCCCAGGACTCCATCCCCCAAGACTCCATCCCCAGGATTCCAACCCCCAGGGCTCCAACCCCCAGTATTATACAGATTTAAAGATTTGAAAAGTATTTATCCACAATCTGCTCTGGAAAAGTCTGGTCCTGAAGTGAAACAAATATATGCACGTATTTCAGAAACATTGTAATGAAAAAAAATATTTTATTTGTGTTTACATCAACTAGTAAAAGTTGATTGTGAAATGATTAAGGGCTCTATATAATACTGTACGTTTTCTTGAATTTGTTCTGGATTTGGGGACTATGAAAAGACCCCTGGTGGCAATTCTGGTGGGATAAGTGTGTGTGTCAGAGTTGTGTGTAAGTTGACGATGCAAACAGTTTGGGATTTTCAACACATTAATGTTTCTTATAAAAAGAAGTGATGCAGTCAGTCTCTCCTCAATTCTTAGCCAAGAGAGACTGGCATGCATAGTATTAATATTATCCCTCTGATTACAATTAAGAGCAAAACGTGCCGCTCTGTTCTGGGCCAGCTGCAGCTTAACTAGGTCTTTCCTTGCATCACTGGACCACATGACTGGACAATAATCAAGATTAGACAAAACTATAGCCTGCAGAACTTGCTTTTTGGAGTGTGGTGTCAAAAAAGCAGAGCATCTCTTTGTTACGGCCAGACCTCTCCCCATCTTTGCAAGCATTTAATCTATATGTTTTGACCATGACAGTTTACAATCTAAGGTAACGCTAAGTAATTTAGTCTGCTCAACTTGTTCAACAGCCACACCATTCATTACCAGATTCAGATGAGGTCTAGCACTTAAGGAATGATTTGTACCAAATACAATGCTCTTAGTTTAAGAGATGTTCAGGACCAGTTTATTACTGGCCACCCATTCCAAAACAGACTGCAATTCTTAAAGGGCAGCAGGGTAGCCTAGTG
The DNA here is from genome assembly GCF_016432855.1 of Salvelinus namaycush. NCBI lineage: Eukaryota > Metazoa > Chordata > Actinopteri > Salmoniformes > Salmonidae > Salvelinus > Salvelinus namaycush. Next base: position 2,267,021 of record NC_052308.1, read on the forward strand.
GTTAGAGCGTTGGACTAGTAACTGAAAGGTTGCAAGATTGAATCCCCGAGCTGACAAGGTAAAAATCTGTCTTTCTGCCCCTGAACAAGGCAGTTAACCAACTGTTCCTAGGCCGTCATTGACAATAAGAATTGTTCTTAAAACCTTTTCTCAATAGGGGGTGCTGTTTTCACTTTGTAAAAATTTCGTTCCCAGATTAAACTGCCTCGTACTCAATTCTTGCTCGTACAATATGCATATTATTATTACTATTGGATAGAAAACATTCTCTAGTTTCCGGTCCCGTGTGGCTCAGTTGGTAGAGCATGGCGCTTGCAACGCCAGGGTTGTGGGTTCATTCCCCACGGGGGGACCAGGATGAATATGTATGAACTTTCCAATTTGTAAGTCGCTCTGGATAAGAGCGTCTGCTAAATGACTTAAATGTAAAATGTAAAAATGTAGTTTCTAAAACCGTTTGAATTATATCTGTGAGTAAAACAGAACTCGAGTTGGAGCAATTTTCCTGTGAGAAATCTGAAATAAGGCAGGCTGTTCTGGGGTCAGTTTATTAATTTGCCTGTCTTCTATTGGTCGAGATGCACTGCATACGCCTTCCCCTAGATGTCAGCAAATAGGGAGAATTGGAATGGAGTTGCTAGGCAGATCTGAGGGCAGTTGGTGTGGCTCAGTTGGTAGAGCATGGCGCTTGTACCGCCAGGGTTGTGGGTTCGATTCCCACGGGGGGCCAGTACAAAAAAAAAAGTATGAATGTATGTACTTGTAAGTCGCTCTGGATAAGAGCGTCTGCTAAATGACTTAAATGTAATATAAAGGGTTTTGGAACGTGGGGTCCACTCTTTTCAACTTTCGCCATGACGCAAGACAGACCTCAGGATGGCGTTCTAGAAAGCTCTCGTTATAGGAGTTAGATATATCCGGCTCTGATTTTATTCGATATAGGTGTTAACGACATCATAATATTGTTATTTTAAACCGAGTTATATCAGTTTATATCAGTATATTGCGATTTTCGGATATTTATTTGTGCTGCGTTATAGTGAGTTGGACACGTCTGGGCCACATGGCTAATGTTTACTGCTAATTCCAAAGTTGAAGGCGACAATCTACAACCGAGCAACGATTCCTCTGGACAAAGGACAACTTGCCCAAGATTCTGATGGGAGCTCATCAAAAAGTAAGAAGTATTTATGATGTTAATTCGTTGTTCTGTTGAAAAATGTAAATCTACTATTCCGCCATTAATTTCGGTGCGGTCTCGCTTTAACGCACGCTGTATATCGTAGTAACGTTAATTTTAAAAATCTAACACAGCGGTTGCATTAAGAACTAATGTATCTTTCATTTGCTGTCCAACCTGTATTTTTTAGTCAAGTTTATGATTAGTTACTGATTAGATTAGGTGCCTCTCCCAAGATTTCTCCCGACATTTTGTTTGCATTTTGGCTACTATTCATATTGTATAACCACGATTTGTGCCGCTAAATATGCACATTTTCGAACAAACTCTATATGTATTGTGTAATATGATGTTATAGGACTGTCATCTGAAGATGTTTGAGAAGGTTAGTGAAAAAATTAATATCTTTTGCTGGTTTATTCGTTATCGCTATTGTTGGCTTGAATCAATGCTGTTGTGTGGTTGGCTATTGTAGTAAGCTAATATAATGCTATATTGTGTTTTCGCTGTAAAACACTTATAAAATCTGAAATATTGGCTGGATTCACAAGGTCTTTGTCTTTCATTTGCTGTACGCTGTGTATTTTTCATAAATGTTTTATGATGAGTATTTAGGTAATTCACGTTGGTCTCTGTAGTTATTCTAGTTGCTTTGGTGAGAGTTGTGATGGTGGCTGCAATGTAAAACTATGATTTATACCTGAAATATGCATATTTTTCTAACAAAACATATGCTATACAATAAATATGTTATCAGACTGTCATCTGATGAAGTTGTTTCTTGGTTAGTGACTATTTATATCTTTAATTTGGTCGAAATTGTGATAGCTACCTATGCAGGGAAAAAATGGTGGAGAAAAAAAAGTTGTGTCTTTTGCTATCGTGGTTAGCTAATAGAAATACATATTGTGTCTTCCCTGTAAAACATTTTAAAAATCAGAAATGATGGCTGGATTCACAAGATGTGTATCTTTCATCTGGTGTCTTGGACTTGTGATTTAATGATATTTAGATGCTAGTATTTACTTGTGACGCTATGCTAGGCTATGCTAGTCAGCTTTTTTACTGATCCGGGATCCGGGATTGTGATGAAGTAGAAGTTAACTGACTTGCCTAGTTAAATAAAGATAGTAAAAAAAACTATCCTAAAACTACTTCTCATCTATCCTAACACTACTGTTAATCTATCCTAACACTACTGTTAATCTATCCTAACACTACTTCTAATCTATCCTAACACTACTGTTAATCTATCCTAACACTACTACTAATCTATCCTAAACTACTTCTAATCTATCCTAACACTACTTCTAATCTATCCTAACACTACTTCTAATCTATCCTAACACTACTTCTAATCACCTCCCTGGCCAAGGCCCTTCTCCCTTGATTGATCAGTTTGGCCGGGCGGCCAGCTCTAGGAAGTGTCTTGGTGGTTCCAAACTTCTTCCATTTAAGAATGATGGAGGCCACTGTGTTTTTGGGGACCTTCAATGATGCACACATGTTTTGGTACCCTTTCCCAGTTCGGTGCCTCGACACAATCCTGTCTCGGTGCTCTAAGGACAATTCCTTTGACCTCATGGCTTGGTTTTTGCTCTGACATGCACTGTCAATTCTGGGACATTATATAGACAGGTGTGTGCCTTTCCAAATCATGTCCAATTAATTTAATTTACCACAGGTGGATTCCAATCAAGTTGTAGAAACGTCTCAAGGATGATCAACAGGATGCACCTGAACTCAATTTGAAGTCTCATAGCAAAGGTTCAAAATACTTACGTAAATAAGGTATTTATGTTTTTTATATTTAGTACATTTTTGCAAATGTACTATTAAACCTGTTTTCGCATTGTCATTATGGGGTATTGTGTGTAGGTTGATGAGGAATTTATTTGATTTAATCCATTTTAGACTAAGGCTGTAACGAAACAAAATGTTGAAAAAGTCAAGGGGTCTGAAAACTTTCCAAATGCGCTTTATCTCCCTGGCATATTACATAATTTATGCAGCAGCATGCAATACATTTTTGGACTCACCTTATTGTGCTGTGAACAGGAAGGTGGACCGGCGGTCCTTTGTGGGCAAAGTTTGTCATCAAACTTGTCATCAAACTTTGTCATAAAAATCAGGCGTTCTCTGGATTTATGGTGCTTTCAAGACAACTGGGAACTCTGAAAAAAACAAGGTCTAATCATGACGTCAGTGATCTTCTGGTCGGAGCTCTAGAAAGAGGCCAGAGTTCCCGACTTACAATTCCGAGTTGGGTCACCGTTCAAAACATATTTTCCCAGTCGGAGCTCGTATTTTCTTGTGTTCCCAGTTGTCTTGAACTCATTGAAGTCAGATTTCCCAGTTCTGAGTTAACAGTTGTTTTGAGCCCTGCAGAAGTCATGCTGGATTGGCAGCATGGCCAATGTTGAATGTTTATCATTTTAAGCCTGGAAAGGAGACTTTTAAACCCAGAATTGGGACCGCACACCCACTCCACTGAATAGCAGGCTAATGATTGCCTTGCAATGCTTGCAGTTAGCCACTGATTCATTCCAAACCTCTTATTGTTGTGTGTAATGTTCATGTCCAATGGTTGATGAGCACCAATACGTTTTATCTATAATTTCTCTTCATTATTTATCTTCATATGACAAGGATTAAAATGGATTTGCCAGTAGATTGTCGACTTGATTCATGATGATGACAGCTATCTAAGATTTTGAAAGTCTAATCAAAGCTACTGTAGATATCACGTGATTTGACATAATTTTATCTGTGGCCAATAACCTTGAGCCTTTAATCCCAAGGGGTTTGCTTTTTCGAGCTCTACCCTTAGATTTTGAGTAGCTCTATTTTCGTCATCCGTCTCTCTCATTCTCTCATTCATAATGAAAACACTCTCTCTGTCTTATTCATGTTATATTTATCACATGGAAGAAATGGGATGTCTCCTTCACTACAGTACAACCTCTCCAGACAGTGAGGCACTCAAAGCCCCAATGTGCAGTATTAACTTCCGTGTTCCGAATGGCCATCTAGTTATTCTATTCTATTACATTCTATTATTTTTTATTACATTATTTTCTAATCTATTATATTATTTTGTACGCTATTCTATTATTTTCTATTCTATTATTTTATATTCTAGTATTTTCTATTCTTTTCTATTCTATTATTTTCTTTTCTTTTTTATTATTTTCTATTCTATTATTTTCTATTCTATTCTGTTATTTTTTATTCTATTATTTTATTTTCTAGTATTATCTTCTATTATTTTCTATTATATTCTAGTATTTTCTATTCAATTCTATTATTTTCCGTTCTATTATTTTCTATTCTATTATTTTCTATTCTGTTCTATTATTTTCTATTCTACTCTAATAAAATGCTCATCCAGAGGCGGCACTCCTAGTGGCTGGGGACTTTGATGCAGGGAAACTTAAATCAGTTTTACCTCATTTCTATCAGCATGTTACATGTGCAAGGAGAGGAATTTAATCCACACACAGAGACGAGTACAAAGCTCTCCTTCACCCTCCACTTGGCAAATTTGACCATAACTCTATTCTCCTGATTCCCGCATACAAGCAAAAACTAAAGCAGGAAGTACCATTGATTCGCTCAATACTTAACTAGTCAGATGACGCAGTCTGGATGTTTCCTGAGAGAATGCCAAATCTGTCATCAAGGCAAATGGTGGCTAATTTGAAGAATCTCAAATATAAAATATATTTAGATTTTGTTTAACTCTTTTTATGGTTACTACATCATTCCATATGTGTTATTTCATAGTTTTGATGTCTTCACTATTATTCTACAATGTATAAATAGTAAAAATAAAGAAAAATCCTTGAATGAGTAGGTGTGTCCAAACTTTTAACCGGTACTGTAGCTGATGACAAATAGTCCAGGGAGACAGTTAACCAACCGTTCTCTCTTGGTACCCGTGGTGTGTGCTCTCCAGAGGGTGGTGAGGTCTGCACAACACATCACCGGGGGCAAACTACCTGCCCTCCAGGACACCTACAACACCCGACAACACCCGAAAGCACAGGAAGGCAAAAAAGATCATCAAGGACAATAACCACCTGACCCACTACCTGTTCACCCCGCTTCCATCCAGAAGGCGAGGTCAGTACAGGTGCATCAAAGATGGGACAGAGAGATTGAAAAAAGGCCATCAGATTGTTAAACAGCCACCAATGGCACAGAGAGGTGGCTGCCTACCAACAGACTTTATATCATTGGCCACTTTAATAAATGGAACACTAGTCACTTTAATATTTTTTTTTACATATCTCACATTACTCATCTCATATGTATATACTGTATACTGTATCCTTCACTATCTATTCTTTACTATCTATTGCATCTTAGCCGCTCTGTCACTGCTCATCCATATATTTTATACTTATATATTCTCATCCTGTTCCTTTACTAGATTGTGTGTATTAGGTTTTGTTGTGGAATTGTTATATATTACCTGATAGATATTGCTGCACTGTCAGATCTAGAAAGCACAAGCATTTCACTACACTCACAATAACATCTGCCAACCATGCGTATGTGACCAATAACATCTGCTAACCATGTGTATGTGACCAATAACATCTGCTAACCATGTGTATGTGACCAATAACATCTGCTAACCATGTGTATGTGACCAATGGCATCTGCTAACCATGTGTATGTGACCAATAACATCTGCTAACCATGTGTATGTGACCAATAACATCTGCTAACCATGTGTATGTGACCAATAACATCTGCTAACCATGTGTATGTGACCAATAACATCTACTAACCATGTGTATGTGACCAATAACATCTGCTAACCATGTGTATGTGACCAATAACATCTGCTAACCATGTGTATGTGACCATTAACATCTGCTAAACATGTGTATGTGACCAATAACATCTGCTAACCATGTGTATGTGACCAATAACATCTGCTAACCATGTGTATGTGACCAATAACATCTGCTAACCATGTGTATGTGACCAATAACATCTGCTAACCATGTGTATGTGACCAATAAAATGTTATTTGATTTCAATAAAGAGCAAAACTTGAAAAAAAGATCAATGCTGAATAAAAAAATCTTTAAAGGTTAGCTGTTCTTTGAACATTCAACATATAATTTCACACATAACAGTAACACAACAATTCCTAATACCGTGGAGTCTGCAACTGCAATAGCACGAAAATCCCTACAACTATTTGATCCAGAAACACCGTAAAAGCCTTCGAAAGGTCCCTTGCCCTATACAGAATGGAGACCCTGCTCTGTAGGGGCTACAACGTCCCGTGTTATAACTAATTGATCCCAACACACTGAATGCCTCTACAGCTCTCAGAACGGACACTATTGAGAGGCTGTGAAGTCTTGTTTCATAACCCTGTGACCCCTCACCATGCCGAACCTGCCCCTTTGCCTTTTCAGATTGGAGACTGAGTGCAATAGCACCGGTAAAACTGTAACTCTTTGATCCCGTAAGTATCACCTAGAAAACCTAACAGCTTGTGTACGGTTCTGTACCATCACTCTGTGTGACTGTCCCCGCTCACCCCCCCCCCACCCCCAAGCCTCTACACCACCCTCCCCAGCCCTCCCTGCCCCAGCCTTCCTTCCCTTCCTTAGCCATCCCTGCCCCCCCTGCCCTGCCCTGCCCTGCCCTGTCCTTCCCTCCCCAGCCCTCTCTGCCCCACCTTCCCTACCCTAGCCCTCCCTGCCCTCCCCTTCTAAAGCTCTTTCCTAGCCCCCCCTGCCCTCCCCTCCTCAGCCCTCCCTGCCTCCCCTACCTTCCCCAGTCCTCTCTCTCACCTGTTCAGCAGCCTCTGGGTCCAGGTGTGAGTCCAGGAGAGGCATGGTGAACTGGATCTTCCTGGGGCTTCCTGTATCCATGGTCCTGCTGGCGGTAATAGTAGTAGACAGAGAAGAGGAGAACCAGGGGAGACAGAGTACAGAAAGGAGGAGGGAGAACCAGGAGAGATGGAGTACAGAAAGGAGGAGGGAGGGAGGAGGTAAAGGTAGCTATGGAAGAGAGGAGGGAGAACCAGGGGAGATGGAGTACAGAAAGGAGGAGGGAGGGAGGCGGTAAAGGTAGCTATGGAAGAGAGGAGGTGGAAGTGGTGATGCTGCTACACTGAGCTCTGTCTGTCTCTCTTTCTCTCTCTTCACACACGTCCCGTTATTTTAGCCCCGTTCTCTCTCTCCCTGTCCTTTCTATGCCGTACTCTTTCAGTGTCTTTCTTTGTTTTCCAGCTCTACTGTTCCTCTATTCAGTCTCCTTTCAGTTTTATAATAGAGAGGAAGGAGGGAGGCAAGGGCATACTGTGCTCTCTCTCTCTCTCTCTCTCTCTCTTCTCTCTCTCCCTCGCTCTCTCTCTCTCGCTCTCTCTCGCTCTCTCTCGCTCTCTCTCGCTCTCTCTCGCTCTCTCTCGCTCTCTCTCGCTCTCTCTCGCTCTCTCTCATTTGCTGAGTCTGGCTCCCTCTACACGACTCCGCCCCCTCTCCACTCTCTCTCGTTCTATTGGCTGGTCGTGCACTGGGGCTTATCCGCAGAATCCAACCATGCCGGAGGCTGAGGCTTTCCTAACTCCTAGAAGCAGCCAAATACATCACACCACAAGGCTTAGTAAACATATTTTAAGGTGGGATATTTTTAAAGTCACACACCTACACAATACACCGCACGGACACATGTAGTCAAACAGTACATACATCCACTTAATTGCATAACATATAAAACGTAATATTAACATTATGTATTTATTAACATTTATAGCCAAGTCATTAGACAGAGATGTTTTCAGTCGTGATGAGACCATGATAAATCATGTCAGATTAGATATCATATCAAAATATCATCGTCAGTCATGATAAATCATGTCAGATTAGATATCATATCTAGATATCATCGCCAGTCATGATAAATCATGTCAGATTAGATTTCATATCGAGATATCATTGTCAGTCATGATAAATCATGTCAGATTAGATATCATATCTAGATATCATCGTCAGTCATGATAAATCATGTCAGATTAGATATCATATCAAAATATCATCGTCAGTCATGATAAATCATGTCAGATTAGATATCATATCTAGATATCATCGTCAGTCATGATAAATCATGTCAGATTAGATATCATATCAAAATATCATCGTCAGTCATGATAAATCATGTCAGATTAGATATCATATCTAGATATCATCGCCAGTCATGATAAATCATGTCAGATTAGATTTCATATCGAGATATCATTGTCAGTCATGATAAATCATGTCAGATTAGATATCATATCTAGATATCATCGTCAGTCATGATAAATCATGTCAGATTAGATATCATATCGAGATATCATCGTCAGTCATGATAAATCATGTCAGATTAGATTTCATATCGAGATATCATCGTCAGTCATGATAAATCATGTCAGATTAGATTTCATATCGAGATATCATCGTCAGTCATGATAAATCATGACAGATTAGATATCATATCGAGATATCATCGTCAGTCATGATAAATCATGTCAGATTAGATATCATATCGAGATATCATCGTCAGTCATGATAAATCATGTCAGATTAGATTTCATATCGAGATATCATCGTCAGTCATGATAAATCATGTCAGATTAGATATCATATCTAGATATAATCGATACCATCGTAAAATTAAGCTGTGACAGATAGTCTGCTGTATTCACTCTGATCAGTCACGTCCTGAAGCATAGCCTCCACTCTGATCAGTCACGTCCTGCAGCATAGCCTCCACTCTGATCAGTCACGTCCTGCAGCATAGCCTCCACTCTGATCAGGCGTGTCCTGAAGCATAGCCTCCACTCTGATCAGGCGTGTCCTGAAGCATAGCCTCGACTCTGATCAGGCGTGTCCTGAAGCATAGCCTCCACTCTGATCAGTCACGTCCTGAAGCATAGCCTCCACTCTGATCAGGCGTGTCCTGAAGCATAGCCTCCACTCTGATCAGTCACGTCCTGAAGCATAGCCTCCACTCTGATCAGGCGTGTCCTGAAGCATAGCCTCGACTCTGATCAGGCGTGTCCTGAAGCATAGCCTCCACTCTGATCAGGCGTGTCCTGAAGCATAGCCTCGACTCTGATCAGGCGTGTCCTGAAGCATAGCCTCCACTCTGATCAGGCGTGTCCTGAAGCATAGCCTCCACTCTGATCAGGCGTGTCCTGAAGCATAGCCTCCACTCTGATCAGGCGTGTCCTGAAGCATAGCCTCCACTCTGATCAGGCGTGTCCTGAAGCATAGCCTCCACTCTGATCAGTCACGTCCTGCAGCATAGCCTCCACTCTGATCAGTCACGTCCTGCAGCATAGCCTCCACTCTGATCAGTCACGTCCTGAAGCATAGCCTCGACTCTGATCAGGCGTGTCCTGAAGCATAGCCTCCACTCTGATCAGGCATGTCCTGAAGCATAGCCTCCACTCTGATCAGTCACGTCCTGAAGCATAGCCTCCACTCTGATCAGGCGTGTCCTGAAGCATAGCCTCCACTCTGATCAGGCGTGTCCTGAAGCATAGCCTCCACTCTGATCAGGCGTGTCCTGAAGCATAGCCTCGACTCTGATCAGGCGTGTCCTGAAGCATAGCCTCCATTCTGATCAGGCGTGTCCTGAAGCATAGCCTCGACTCTGATCAGGCGTGTCCTGAAGCATAGCCTCCACTCTGATCAGGCGTGTCCTGAAGCATAGCCTCCACTCTGATCAGGCGTGTCCTGAAGCATAGCCTCCACTCTGATAAGGCGTGTCCTGAAGTAAAGCCTCCACTCTGATCAGGCGTGTCCTGAAGCATAGCCTCCACTCTGATCAGGCGTGTCCTGAAGCATAGCCTCCACTCTGATCAGTCACGTCCTGCAGCATAGCCTCCACTCTGATCAGTCACGTCCTGCAGCATAGCCTCCACTCTGATCAGTCACGTCCTGAAGCATAGCCTCGACTCTGATCAGGCGTGTCCTGAAGCATAGCCTCCACTCTGATGCATAGCCTCCACTCTGATCAGGCGTGTCCTGAAGCATAGCCTCCACTCTGATCAGGCGTGTCCTGAAGCATAGCCTCCACTCTGATCAGGCGTGTCCTGAAGCATAGCCTCGACTCTGATCAGGCGTGTCCTGAAGCATAGCCTCCACTCTGATCAGGCGTGTCCTGAAGCATAGCCTCCACTCTGATCAGGCGTGTCCTGAAGCATAGCCTCCACTCTGATCAGTCACGTCCTGAAGCATAGCCTCCACTCTGATCAGGCGTGTCCTGAAGCATAGCCTCCACTCTGATCAGGCGTGTCCTGAAGCATAGCCTCGACTCTGATCAGGCGTGTCCTGAAGCATAGCCTCCACTCTGATCAGGCGTGTCCTGAAGCATAGCCTCCACTCTGATCAGGCGTGTCCTGAAGCATAGCCTCCACTCTGATCAGGCGTGTCCTGAAGCATAGCCTCGACTCTGATCAGGCGTGTCCTGAAGCATAGCCTCGACTCTGATCAGGCGTGTCCTGAAGCATAGCCTCCACTCTGATCAGGCGTGTCCTGAAGCATAGCCTCCACTCTGATCAGGCGTGTCCTGAAGCATAGCCTCCATCCCTCACAGCACGACATAGTATTATTGATCTGTCATCAGCCAGACATTCCCTAAAGCCATGAGGTCTGATACCTGATAACGCAGTGACATGTTTCTCGTAGTAACATCAAAAATCTAATCAAATGTTACGTGTCACATGCTTCGTAAATAACAGGTGTAGACTAACAGAGAAATGGTTACTTACGGGTTCCTTCTCCAACAATGCAGAGTTAAAGATAAAAATAAGAAATAAAAAATAGAAATACTGACACGAGGATTAAATAACAATAAGGAGTAAAAATATAACATGGCTCTACGCAGGCAGTACAGGCAACGAGTCCATGTGCAGGCGTACCAGGTCATTGAGGTGGATGTGTACATATAGGTGGGGATAAAGTGACTAGACAACAGGATAGATAATAAACAGTAACAGCAGTATACTGTAGGTAGGGGTAAAGTGACTAGACAACAGGATAGATAATAGACAGTAACAGCAGTATACTGTAGGTAGGGGTAAAGGATAGATAATAGACAGTAGCAGCAGTATACTGTAGGTAGGGGTAAAGGATAGATAATAGACAGTAGCAGCAGTATACTGTAGGTAGGGGTAAAGGATAGATAATAGACAGTAACAGCAGTATACTGTAGGTAGGGGTAAAGGATAGATAATAGACAGTAACAGCAGTATACTGTAGGTAGGGGTAAAGGATAGATAATAGACAGTAACAGCAGTATACTGTAGGTAGGGGTAAAGGATAGATAATAGACAGTAACAGCAGTATACTGTAGGTAGGGGTAAAGGATAGATAATAGACAGTAACAGCAGTATACTGTAGGTAGGGGTAAAGGATAGATAATAGACAGTAACAACAGTATACTGTAGGTAGGGGTAAAGGATAGATAATAGACAGTAACACCAGTATACTGTAGGTAGGGATAAAGGATAGATAATAGACAGTAACAGCAGTATACTGTAGGTAGGGGTAAAGGATAGATAATAGACAGTAATAGCAGTATACTGTAGGTAGGGGTAAAGGATAGATAATAGACAGTAACATCAGTATACTGTAGGTAGGGGTAAAGGCTAGATAATAGACAGTAACAGCAGTATACTGTAGGTAGGGGTGAAGGATAGATAATAGACAGTAACAGCAGTATACTGTAGGTAGGGGTGAAGGATAGATAATAGACAGTAACAGCAGTATACTGTAGGTAGGGGTAAAGGATAGATAATAGACAGTAACAGCAGTATACTGTAGGTAGGGGTAAAGGATAGATAATAGACAGTAACAGCAGTATACTGTAGGTAGGGGTAAAGGATAGATAATAGACAGTAACAGCAGTATACTGTAGGTAAGGGTAAAGGATAGATAATAGACAGTAACAGCAGTATACTGTAGGTAGGGGTGAAGGATAGATAATAGACAGTAACAGCAGTATACTGTAGGTAGGGGTAAAGGATAGATAATAGACAGTAACAGCAGTATACTGTAGGTAGGGGTAAATTATAGATAATAGACAGTAACAGCAGTATACTGTAGGTAGGGGTAAAGGATAGATAATAGACAGTAACAACAGTATACTGTAGGTAGGGGTAAAGTGACTAGGCAACAGGATAGATAATAGACAGTAACAGCAGTATACTGTAGGTAGGGGTAAAGGATAGATAATAGACAGTAACAGCAGTATACTGTAGGTAGGGGTAAAGGATAGATAATAGACAGTAACAGCAGTATACTGTAGGTAGGGGTAAAGGATAGATAATAGACAGTAACAGCAGTATACTGTAGGTAGGGGTAAAGGATAGATAATAGACAGTAACAGCAGTATACTGTAGGTAGGGGTAAAGGATAGATAATAGACAGTAACAGCAGTATACTGTAGGTAGGGGTAAAGGATAGATAATAGACAGTAACAGCAGTATACTGTAGGTAGGGGTAAAGGATAGATAATAGACAGTAACAGCAGTATACTGTAGGTAGGGGTAAAGGATAGATAATAGACAGTAACAGCAGTATACTGTAGGTAGGGGTAAAGGATAGATGAATAGACAGTAACAGCAGTATACTGTAGGTAGGGGTAAAGTGTGGGTGTGACATCAGTATGCATGTGTGTTCATGTTGTGTGTGTGTGTGTTGGTCAGTGTAATTATGTGTGAGTGTGCGGGTAGAGTCCAGTGTGGGTGTAGAGTCCAGTGTGGGGGTAGAGTCCAGTGTGGGGGTAGAGTCCAGTGTGGGTTTAGAGTCCAGTGTGGGTTTAGAGTCCATTGTGGGTTTAGAGTCCATTGTGGGTTTAGAGTCCATTGTGGGTTTAGAGTCCATTGTGGGGGTAGAGTCCAGTGTGGGTGTAGAGTCCAGTGTGGGTGTAGAGTCCATTGTGGGTTTAGAGTCCATTGTGGGTTTAGAGTCCATTGTGGGTTTAGAGTCCATTGTGGGGGTAGAGTCCAGTGTGGGTTTAGAGTCCATTGTGGGGGTAGAGTCCATTGTGGGGGTAGAGTCCAGTGTGGGTGTAGAGTCCATTGTGGGGGTAGAGTCCAGTGTGGGGGTAGAGTCCAGTGTGGGTTTAGAGTCCAGTGTGTGGGTAGAGTCCAGTGTGGGTTGTAGAGTCCAGTGTGGGTTTAGAGTCCAGTGTGGGTGTAGAGTCCAGTGTGGGTGTAGAGTCCAGTGTGGGTGTAGAGTCCAGTATGGGTGTAGAGACCAGTGTGGGTGTAGAGTCCAGTGTGGGTTTAGAGTCCAGTGTGGGTGTAGAGTCCAGAATCAGGCCTTCGTGGTAACGAATTACTGCAAAGAAACCACGACTAAAGGACACCAATAAGAAGAAGAGACTTGCTTGGGCCGAGCAATGGACATTAGACCGGTGGAAATCTGTCCCTTGGTCTGATGAGTTCAAATTTTAGATTTTTGGTTGCAAACGCCTTGTCTTTGTGAGACGCATACTAGGTGAACGGATGATCTCCACATGTGTGTTTCCCACCGTGAAGCATGGAGGAGGAGGTGTCTGTATCACCCAAACAGTTTGGCCCACACACTAATATGACCCCCTCTGTCTATGAAATGTATCTTTGGTAGAATGTCTGCGTGAATGTGTAGGTTTCTCCAGAGGTACTGGGGCATGTTGGTTCAGGAATAAAGCATAACAAGTTAACTTTTATGTCGGTTTTGAACACTGTTGTTCTTGTCGTACCTTGCGGTGGTTTAAAGAACTAATGAATGAAGAGCTATCACTGTGACAACAGGTCAGGATTCCTCCTGAGGAATAAGACTTTGTCTTCAAAGCAGTGACAGCTGCTCAGAGTGGGTCTGAGTCCCAAATGGTACCCTATTCCCTATATAGTACTCTACTTTTGAAGAGGGCCCTTAGGGAATAGGAAGCCATTTGGGCTGCGCGCCGGGGGCTAACACAACAACAGAGAGTAGAGAGCGGTTGCTGATAACAAAAACATGCTATGCTGCATTAAAAACTACGTCCAGAGGTGTTTGTATTTTATTATGTAACCACAGCTCTCTCTCTCTCTCTCTCTCTCTCTCTCTCTCTCTCTCTCTCTCTCTCTCTCTCTCTCTCTCTCTCTCTCTCTCTCTCTCTCTCTCTCTCTCTCTCTCTCTCTCTCTCTCTCTCTCTCTCTCTCTCTCTCTCTCTCTCTCTCTCTCTCTCTCTCTCTCTCTCTCTCTCTCTCTCTCTCTCTCTCTCTCTCTCTCTCTCTGTCTCTGTCTCTGTCTGTCTGTCTGTCTCTCTCTCTTAATTCAATTCGAAGGGGCTTTATTGGCTTAGGAAATGTGTTTACATTGCCAAAGCAAGTGAAATTAACAATGAACAAAAGTGAGGAGACACAAAACAACATAAAAACAATTAGAAATGAACAGTGAACATTGCACTCACAAAGGTTTCTCTCTCTCTCTTCTTTCTCAATTCAATTAAATTCAAAGAGCTTTATTGGCATGGGAAACATATGTTTACATTGCCAAAGCAAGTGAAATAGATAATATTTCAAATTAACAGTAAACATTACACTCACAAAAGTTTCAACGATATAGATCCATTTTAAATGTCATATTATGCCTGTATACGGTATTGTAATGATGTGCAAATAGGAAAATAAATAAATATGGGTTGTATTTACAATGGTGTTTGTTCTTCACTGGTTGCCCTTTTCTTGTTGCAACAGGTCACATCTTGCTGCTGTGATGGCGCACTGTGGTATTTCACCCAATATATATTGGAAATTATCAAAAATGGATTTGTTTCCAAATTCTTTGTGAGTCTGTATTATCTGAGGGAATATGTGTCTCTAATATGGTCATACATTTGGCAGGAGGTTAGGAAGTGCAGCTCAGTTTATACAGCGGCCTTTCCTTAATGTGGGGTCAGTCACAGTGGTCAGGTATTCTGCCACTGTGTACTCTCTGTTTAGGGCCAAATAGCATTCTAGTTTGCTCTGTTTTTTTGTTAATTCTTTCCAAAGTAATTATTTCATAATTTGGTTGGGTCTAATTGTGTTGCTGTTCTGGGGCTCTGTATGTGTTTGTGAACAGAGCCCCAGGATCAGATTGCTTAGGATACTCTTCTCCAGGTTCATCTCTCTGTGTACAGGTGGTGGCTTTGTTATGGAAGGTTTGGGTATCGCTTACTTTTCGGTGGTTGTAGAATTGAATGACTCTTTTCTAGATTTTGATCATTAGTGGGTATCGGCCTAATTCTGCTCTGCATGCATTATTTGGTGTTTTACATTGTACACTGAGGATATTTTGAAGAATTCTGCAATTCAGAGTCTCAACTTGGTGTTTGTCCCATGTTGTGAATTTTTGGTTGGTGAGCGGAACCCAGACCTTACAACCATAAAGGGCAATGGGTTCTATAACTGATTCAAGTATTTTTAGACAGATCCTAATTGGTATGTCAAATTTGATGTTCCTTTTAATGGCTTACAAGGCCCTTCTTGCCTTGTCTCTCAGATCGTTCACAGCTTTGTGGATGTTACCTGTGGTGTGGATGTTTAGGTCGTGGTAGGTATAGTGTTTGTGTGCTCTGGGGAAACGGCGTCTAGATGGAATTTGAATTTGTGGTTCTTGCAACTGGATATTTTTTGGACCACCATTATTTTTGTCTTACTGAGAGAGATTATTTCTCTCTCTCTCTCTCTCTCTCTCTCTCTCTCTCTCTCTCTCTCTCTCTCTCTCTCTCTCTCTCTCTCTCTGTGTCTCTCTCTGTCTCTCTCTCTCTCTCTCTCTCTCTGTCTCTCTCTCTGTCTCTCTCTCTGTCTCTCTCTCTGTCTCTCTCTCTCTCTCTCTCTCTCTCTCTCTCTCTCTCTCTCTCTCTGTCTCTCTCTCACTCTCTCTCTGTCTCTCTCGCTCTCTCTCTGTCTCTCTCTCGCTCTCTCTCTGTCTCTCTCTCGCTCTCTCTCTGTCTCCCTCTCGCTCTGTATCTCTGTGTCTCTGTCTCTCCTCTCTTGCTCTCTCTCTGTCTCTCTCTTTCACTCTTTCTCTCTCTCTCTCTCTCTGTCTCTCTCTCTCTCGGTCTCTCTCTCTCTCTCTCTCTCTCACTTTCTCTACCTCGGTAACCCATTGTATTTCGTTAGCAGCCTTTTTCTCTCTCATCCTTCACCTTTTCTCTCTCATCCTTCACCTTTTCTCTCTCATCCTTCACCACAGAAAGAAGAACACAGTTGTATGGGTCTGCAGGACAATGTCTGACTCAGGTTTTCTAAGGATCAGTCTTCATACAGGATCAGTGGGTACTTTAAACTGATTTAAGCTTCTGTAAGTGTATAGTAAACCAGCCTTAACTAAATATTTATGACATTCAAAAACATTCATGACAAATATACATGCGGTGGACATAATGAGAAAGAGGGTGTTACACAGCGTGATATTGCATATTAGTTCCTTTCAGGGACTGAATATATAATGTAGCTACCGGTTTTAAATTTATGCAGCTAATTACCTCTTGTCTCGTTGTTTTGTATTGTTTTATGAGTTTTATAATTACATTTCACCTCATGCTAATGCAATTTAACTGCATTACAAGACAAAGCTGAAAGTATTTATCTACTACACTGAGTGATGTTGGATTAAATGAAGGGGAAAATAACATAAAATGACAAAGACTGTTTAAATATGCAACCTGTGCTCCCTGATGGGAATTGTAATAATAAGACCAGCAGAATAACTCCAAGTGTGGCCAATTAATTTCAAAATCCCTGTTTATACAACCTGTCTGGTAGAGGGGAAGTTTTATCATACCTTTCACGTCCTGACCTTAGAGATCCTTTTTATGTCTCTGTTTTGGTTGGTCAGGGCGTGAGTTTGGGTGGGCATTCTATGTCTGGTGTTCTATGTTGTCCTTGTGTTGTATTTCTATGTCTGGCCTGATATGGTTCTCAATCAGAGGCAGCTGTCATTCATTGTCTGATTGAGAATCATATTTAGGTAGCCTGTTCCCACCTGTGTTTGTGGGTGGTTGTTTCCTGTTTCAGTGTTTGCACCATACGGGACTGTTTCGGTTGTTTGTTCGTGTTTTGTTATTTTTGTTCTGTGTTCATTTTGATTTATTAAAAATCTATTATGGACATTTACCACGCTACGTATTGGTCCAATCCTTGCTACAACGTTTTATTTCTCTATTTGGTTAGGTCAGGGTGTGATTTGGGGTGGGCATTCTATGTTGTTTGTTTCTATGTTTTGGCCGGGTGTGGTTCTCAATCGGGGACAGCTGTCTATTGTTGTCTCTGATTGGGAATCATACTTAGGCAGCCTTTTTTCCCTTTGGTAGTTGTGGGTAGTTGTCTTCGTTAATGCATGTATAGCCTTACGGAGCTTCACGGTTGTTTTTGTTGTTTATTGTTTTGTTGGCGACATTGCAAAATAAAGGAAAACGAATGCTCACCACGCTGCACCTTGGTCCTGTCATTTCGACGAGCGTGACACCAGGAGAGATTGATATGCATGTCATTGATGTTAGCTCTCCGTGTACATTTAAGGACCAGCCATACTGCTCTGTTCTGGGCCAGCTGTAATTTGCCTATATCCCTCTTTGTGGCACTTGACCATATGACTGGTCTTGTAGGGCTTCTTTTGTTGACAGCAATATCAAGAAATCAGCCCTTTATTACAGACAGACTAATCCTAATCTTAGCTACTGTACCGTTGCATCAGTATGTTTGGACCAATCCAAGGTTACTCCTAGCAGTTTAGTCTCCTCAACTTACTCAATTTCCACATTATTTATTAATGTGGATTAATGTGGTTTGTCCCAAATATGGTGGAATGGTTTGTCCCAAATTCAACTGAGTGGACAGCACTACATAGAAATAAATGGTTTAAACAATGACAGAGAGGTGTTTGTTTAATTTGGAAAGTTTTCTTTTCATATTTACCACTGTAAAACATATTTACCACTACATTTTAAAGAAATAAGAGAATGGTTAAATTAGCATTATTTAGAGACCCCCCTCAAAGTTTAACTTTTGTTGTTATCTTCTCATTTGGGGGAGCTCAGCACTCCCTGGGGCCCCAAAACTCCCACCCTGCTCCCACCAATTTTTTTCCATAACACATGTCACTTGCAAGCAAACCGTCCCGTACCCACTGATGTCAAACCCTTATGGAAAAACCACATGATTTCACATCACCTTTCACATGTGAATTTCACATTTTTACACGATGCCCTGCAAACCAAAAATGAGGCATTAGGATGTCCACGGAACATAACAAAATAGCTGCAGTGCTGTCAACTACATAGTACGACTACATAGTGTATGTTTATTTTTACAGTAATTATTATTCTACAAGTCCTCACCTGGGATTAGAACTCACAACCTCTAAGTTCATGGCATTCAGATCACACTGCTACTCAACAAAGTCTATGACTGATTTCACCTGTATGCCTATTCCTACATTCAGCACTTCAAAGTAAATCTCAGATTTTTATAATGCATTCAAGAAAAACTATTATATTTATCATTGTGATTCAAGAGTAATATTAAAACAGAATAATATTTCCCACAAACATTAGACAACTATAAAGAAAATTGCTGAAATAAGTACATTAAATAAATGATGAGAGAATAGTCAGATTAACTAATAAATAAAATAGCAGTGCAAAGATAATATATATATATATTTATTTTACATTTTAGTCATTTAGCAGACTGTCTTATCGACTTAAATGGGCAATGTGCCGTGCTCAAGGTTGTTCACCTAGGAGACTCACGGTTTCAGACTTTGTGGCGCAGCTGAAAGATCAGTGTACCTCAAATCCAGAGGTCGAGAGTTCAAATCCAGTGGGGTCATATTGAAAAGTCAGTACTAAGTGATCATGTCAAATGTTGTCAACGATTAAAGATTTCACACTATTTGAGATGAACAGCGTTACTTTAAAATCCCCATACCATTTAATTTCTTCCCTTACAAAAAACAACATGTGAAATTGCATTTTCAAATGTGAAATAACTGTTTTCACATGTTGAGGTGAAATGTTCACATGTGAAAACAAAATAGACATGTTAGGTCAGCTGTTCACATGTGAAACCATATGTTCACAGGTATTAAATATAGAGTTCACATGTTAACACCACCTTTTCACATGTGAGGAAAAGGACATGTTTTCACATCACTTGTTGAATTTGCATTTTCTTATGTGAAAAACGTTCACGTATAAAAACTCTCTGTCGAGGCGCGTAGCGATAGGATGCATGGGGTCCGCGTAGCGATAGGATGCATGGGGTCCGCGTAGCGATAGGATGCATGGGGTCCGCGTAGCGATAGGATGCATGGGGTCCGCGTAGCGATAGGATGCAAGGGGTCCGCGTAGCGATAGGATGCATGGGGTCCGCGTAGCGATAGGATGCATGGGGTCCGCGTAGCGATAGGATGCATGGGGTCCGCGTAGCGATAGGATGCATGGGGTCCGCGTAGCGATAGGATGCATGGGGTGTGAGTAGCTCTGTTTTGTACCTATTGTAAAGTGGTTGTTCCACTGGATATCATAAGGTGAATGCACCAACTTGTAAGTCGCTCTGGATAAGAGCGTCTGCTAAATGACTTAAATGTAAATGTAAATGTACCGACAAAACTGTGGTTATATGTCAAAGTTCAAATGAAGCCTCTAAAATGGATACGTCTATATATCCCCAATCAACTGGGAGAGACTGAGCAGTTTGTTGTGTACAACAGTTAACCAATCAACTGGGAGAGAGTGAGCAGTCCGTTGTGTACAACAATCAACCAATCAACTAGGAGAGAGTGAGCAGTCCGTTGTGTACAACAATCAACCAATCAACTGGGAGAGAGTGAGCAGTCCGTTGTGTACAACAGTTAACCAATCAACTGGAAGAAGTGGTGCGGCGACACGAATCCAACAAGCTATGGCTTCCCCCAGAGGAAAAGACAAGGAGATGGGAGAGTAAATGACAAGCTAAAGGATATCCATTAAAACATAGCTAAAATACTCTCAATGCACACCAAAGAAACAAACTTCTACAATCTGTTGTCAATATTTTACTGTGGTGGGCTGAATCAGGGTCATACAGAGTGGTTCTTGGTAGTTTTAAACAAATCTACTTTGAAACACAAGTATACACCTCACACACATGGTTATGGGCTTAAAAAAATAAGACACGTGTACCATGTCAGACATAGAGTTGAAATGTATTACATTTTGAGTTTGTATCCTAATATTACACTTTATATACATCACAGAAGACTGAAATATAACAAAACCGTTTGACATAGAAACTATTCATTTTCTGAGAAATAATGTATATTTATTATGAAATTATGAAAAATATTAATAATATTCCACCCATGAGGCCACTAGAGGGCGCTTTGGTCATTTGACTGCAGGAAAAAGCTACACAAATAGATTAGCTCGACATGCCAGACATTTACATACAAAAGGTGCGCATGAACAAAAAAGACAGCAAAATTAGCCTTCCGGAAACAAAGTTGCCAATCTTTAGAAGAATAATTGGACCTGCAAGAAAACAATGAATGAAACGAAACAACATGAAAATATTGTCCTTACCGGAAGACGAGGAAAAAGGAGACCTTTCCAGCTACATGGTCAAACCAATATCAGAGGAACTTGACGTGGGTATGTCACCGAAGGATCTGGAACGATGCCATAAGATCGGCGAGAAACAGAAGAACGGTAAATATCCTCACGTGGTAATCGACCAGGATCAGTCCTCTAGGCTGAGCGAAAAACGCAAGGGATACATTCCGATCAGATAGTCACTGGAGGAAACTGAAAAAAAATGTACAGTGCATTCGGAAACTATTCAGACCCCTTTTTCCACATTTTGTTATGTTACAGTGCAGCCCGCTTGGAGTTTGACAACCCACTTGGAGTTTGCCAAAAGGCACCTAAAGGACTCTCAAACCATGAGAAACAAGAATCTCTGGTCTGATGAAACCAAGATTGAACTATTTGGCCTGAATGCCAAGCGTCATGAGTGTACATTTGTTCCTGATAATTTTACAATTTATATCAAACCAGTTGTCATCTGTGGTCTTTTTTAGTTCGTTTTTTTAATCAATTTCAGTTGTGCTTATTTTGTCGTTTGCCTGAATATATTGTTGATGTTTTTTACTGCTAGAATGATGCCTTCTTTGCTGTGAGTGGATGTGGTATCCAGAAAGTTAACTAAGAGTGTTTCAATTTTTTGGTTACTGGTTGCTTTCAAATCAAATCAAATCAAAATGTATTGGTCACATACACGTGGTTAGCAGATGTTATTGCGAGTGTAGTGAAATGCTTGTGCTTCTAGTTCCGACAGTGCAGCCATATCTAACAAGTAATATCTAACAATTCCACAGCAAATACCTAATTCACACAAATCTAAGTAAATGGATGGAATAAGGATAAAGAAATATGAATATATGGATGAGCAATGTCAGAGCGGCATAGGCTAAGATGCAATAGATGGTATGGAATAGATAGTATAGAATGCAGTATATAAACTCAGCAAAAAAAGAAACGTCCCATTTTCAAGACCTTGTCTTTCAAAGATAATCCATAAAAATCCAAATAACTTCACAGATCATCATTGTAAAGGGTTTAAACACGGTTTCCCATGCTTGTTCAATGAACCATAAACAATTAATGAACAGGCACCTGAGGAACGGTCGTTAAGACACTAACAGCTTACAGACGGTAGGCAATTAAGGTCACAGTTATGAAAACTTAGGACACTAAAGAGGCCTTTCTACTGACTCTGAAAAACACCAAAAGAAAGATGCCCAGGACCAAAAAGTGCTCTTCTCTGACGAGTCGCGGTTTTGTCTCACCAGGGGTGATGGTCAGATTCGCGTTTATCGTCGAAGGAATGAGCGTTACACTGAGGCCTGTACTCTGGAGCGGGATCGATTTGGAGGTGGAGGGTCCTTCATGATCTGGGGCGGTGTGTCACAGCATCATCGGACTGAGCTTGTTGTCATTGCAGGCAATCTCAACGCTGTGCGTTACAGGGAAGTCATCCTCCTCCCTCATGTGGTACCCTTCCTGCA
Source organism: Salvelinus namaycush (assembly GCF_016432855.1). NCBI lineage: Eukaryota > Metazoa > Chordata > Actinopteri > Salmoniformes > Salmonidae > Salvelinus > Salvelinus namaycush. The sequence goes on from NC_052308.1 coordinate 2,289,287, forward strand.
GGCTCATTCTGACATGACCCTCCAGCATGACAATGTCACCAGCCATACTGCTCGTTCTGTGTGTGATTTCCTGTGATTTCCTGTGATTTCCTGCAATAAACGCAGTTGACGGTGAAAGGAGGTTTATTTTTTTGCTGACTTTACATATGAGATGAGTAATGCAAGATATGTAAACATTATTAAAATGGCGTTATTAAAGTGACTAGTGATCCATTTATTAAAGTGGCCAATGACTTCAAGTCTGTATGTAGGCAGCAGCCTCTCTATGTTAGTGATGGCTGTTTAACAGTCCTGTAGCCTGTGGGACAGTGACAGCATGATTACCTCTGTAGCCTGTGGGACAGTGACAGCATGATGACCTCTGTAGCCTGTGGGACAGTGACAGCATGATGACCTCTGTAGCCTGTGGGACAGTGACAGCATGATTACCTCTGTAGCCTGTGGGACAGTGACAGCATGAATACCTCTCTGTAACCTGTGGGACAGTGACAGCATGATGACCTCTCTGTAGCCTGTGGGACAGTGACAGCATGATGACCTCTCTGTAGCCTGTGGGACAGTGACAGCATGAATACCTCTCTGTAACCTGTGGGACAGTGACAGCATGATTACCTCTCTGTAGCCTGTGGGACAGTGACAGCATGATTACCTTTGTAGCCTGTGGGACAGTGACAGCATGATTACCTCTGTAGCCTGTGGGACAGTGACAGCATGATGACCTCTCTGTAGCCTGTGGGACAGTGACAGCATGATTACCTCTGTAGCCTGTGGGACAGTGACAGCATGATTACCTCTGTAGCCTGTGGGACAGTGACAGCATGATTACCTCTCTGTAGCCTGTGGGACAGTGACAGCATGATTACCTCTGTAGCCTGTGGGACAGTGACAGCATGATTACCTCTCTGCAGCCTGTGGGACAGTGACAGCATGATTACCTCTCTGTAGCCTGTGGGACAGTGACAGCATGATTACCTCTCTGTAGCCTGTGGGACAGTGACAGCATGATTACCTCTCTGTAGCCTGTGGGACAGTGACAGCATGATTACCTCTCTGTAGCCTGTGGGACAGTGACAGCATGATTACCTCTCTGTAGCCTGTGGGACAGTGACAGCATGATGACCTCTGTAGCCTGTGGGACAGTGACAGCATGATTACCTCTCTGTAGCCTGTGGGACAGTGACAGCATGATTACCTCTCTGTAGCCTGTGAAACAGTGACAGCATGGTTACCTCTCTGTAGCCTGTGGGACAGTGACAGCATGATTACCTCTCTGTAGCCTGTGGAACAGTGACAGCATGGTTACCTCTCTGTAGCCTGTGGGACAGTGACAGCATGATTACCTCTGTAACCTGTGGGACAGTGACAGCATGATGACCTCTGTAACCTGTGGGACAGTCAAAAATACAGGGACAGTCAAAAATACAGTAACTACTAACTACTGAGTTGTCCAGATTGATAAAAAGGATAACAGAAATATAGTAAGTAATCACTAAAATATAAATCTTTTCAAATTCCTTCTATTAAGCAACCCAGATGGCATGATTTTCTTGTTTTTTATTTATTTACAAATAGCCAGAGGCACACTCCAACACTCTGTCATCATTTACAAACAAAGCATTTGTGTTTAGTGAGTCCGTCAGATCAGAGGCAGTAGGGATGACCAGGGATGTTCTCTGTTTAGTGAGTCCGCCAGATCAGAGGCAGTAGGGATGACCAGGATGTTCTCTTGATAAACTCGTGAATTAGACCATTTTCCTGTCCTGCTAAGCATTCAAAATGTAACGAGTACTTTTGGGTGTCGTGGAAAATGTATGGAGTAAAAAGTATCTATTTTTATTTAGGAATGTAGTAAAGTGAAAGTTGTCAAAAATATAAATAGTAAAGTACAGATACTTCTTAAGTAGTACTTTAAAGTATTTTTACTTAAGTACTTTACCCCACTGTCCTCCCACTACCACTCAGGAAAGCATGCAGTTTATTAGGCTACAGATTAAATATGTTATGATGAACTTCACAGGGTGGTGAAAGTACAAGGTGATGAGATTGACGCTCCTTTACAATAAATATCGAGGGTTTTATTCTGGTGACAAGATGACCGATGCTTGGCTGCCGTTTGACAAATAAAAATATTCTCGCTCTTTTGTCCATAATAATGTCATCATGTAGGTTATACCTACACTGTATCTGTGAGCTGTTAGCTGGACCTGTCAACATCAGAGTGGGAACATTCCATATTCCTACGTAACAGTAGAACTAGAGTATATAGGTTATACCTACACTGTATCTGTGAGCTGATGGCTAGAACTCGTGTGTCAACATCAGAGTGGGAACATTCCATATTCCTACGTAACAGTAGAACTAGAGTATATAGGTTATACCTACACTGTATCTGTGAGCTGATGGCTAGAACTCGTGTGTCAACATCAGAGTGGGAACATTCCATATTCCTACGTAACAGTAGAACTAGAGTATATAGGTTATACCTACACTGTATCTGTGAGCTGATGGCTAGAACTCATGTGTCAACATCAGAGTGGGAACATTTGTTATTTAACACCGTTTTTCTTCCGACAAAACCATCAGTAGACTTGAAAATGCAACAGAAACCCATTTAACTTGTATCTTTTATTCAGTGTATGGGAATTTAACCTGCAAAATGTATTTTTATGTGCACAATGTCGTCACACGCAGCCTTTTAATCCGCAACAAGTCAATTAGATGAAAACACTTTTCTGGTGGGAAAATGCGCATGTTGTTTTAATGCAGATTTTATATTATTCACATCAAAATCTGTTGCCAGTTGGACGGAAACCTAGCTTGTTGCTCAACAGAGGTGGATCAGAGAAACTCCGGGGTCTATACACTAAGGGGTTGTTCTGGCTCATATTGAGTCAATATTTACCCTCTCCAATCACCCATAACACTCATAACAGACACGTTCAAGTCAGAAGCCTTTATTGGTTAAACAGAGAATGGCAGAGCAACAATCAAAAGTACACTGCCAATGTACAGCAGCTCTAACTTTAGGTGCGCTTGATTCAGCTCGCCCGAATGTGTGGTGTGACGAATCAAGCGCACCTACTCTGTTTTCAACTTTCTCCCAGATTTCCAATATGCACCAATCAGCACTGCTAAAATCTGAGAGAAGTGGTGAATATTTACTAGGTTCCAAGATCTCCTAGTTCTATACAGCTTAATGGAATGGAACTCAGCAGGTTAGGGGAGAGAGAACATTTATGTACTGGATAATGTATGAGTCCATATTTTACTTTCAGCCTATATTTGCTGGGTGTTGAACCAAATTCTTCATCTCCAGCAGAGGTGTGAGTGAGATGTTGAGTCTCAACCAATGCCTATTTCTTGCCAAATCTCTGCGGCACAGCCATGCCCCAGATATGTCCTGGAGCCTGCTCCCAGTCTCTGGACTGTATCCTGTCCCCCATCAGCAGGTCTCCTCTGCTGTCACGACCAAACCTGCAGGGGAGATAGCAGTAATGTTACAGTATCAGGTAGCACCCTAATGTCACCCTATTCCCTATGTAGTGCACTACCCTAAACGGCCCTGGTCATAAGAAGTGTCCCTCATAGGGAATAGAGGGCTCCCGAGTGGCGCAGCAGTCTAAGGCACTGCATCTCAGTGCTAAAGGCGTCACTACAGACCCTGGTTCAATTCCAGGCTGTATCACAACCAGCTGTGATTGGGAGTCCCATAGGGCGGCGCACAATTGGCCCAGCGTCGTCTGGGTTTTGCCGGGGTATCTGGCCCTCATTGTAAGTAAGAATTTGTTCTTTACTGACTTGCCTAGTTAAATAAAGGTTAAATAAAATACAAAATAATGGACCCCGAGAAGCTGAACTGCTAATGCAGTTGGTGGAACTGAATATGGATTATTATTCATACTTTACTAATCACGCTGGCTCACTATGTGATCAACATAGTTTTCATTGCTTGAATAAAGTAGGAGAACTCTGAATAGAGAATCAGCAATGAAGTCTATTGAAAGGAACTGAATAGAAGAAAATATTTTCTAAATGCACATTATCCACTACATTCTGGGCCGCTCCACTGATTTCTGAGAAGTGTAAAAAAAAAAATCTAAAACATTCTGTCATAAAGAGCACATGTTCACCATAAAAAAACACGTTTTCCCATTTCAAGATGTTAAATAAAAAAATGACAATGGTAAGTGCCAAATAAAGTACCAGAGCTGACCGTAACAGAGTTAATGATTTCATCTTAAATCAGCCATAAATCCCCTTGTGACAGGGGGAACGGGAACTTGGTGTGTGCGCAACAGGGAGTGACAATTCAATGCAAGCTACACACAAAAAAAACTATAATTGTTTAAAACATTTCTAGCCTGTCTATCTATGGGTAACATGGTTGATGTGTTATACTCAACCAGCTCAGATTTCTACCACAAAACACCAGAAAATGACCAATAAAGCGTAGAGCCATCTCACCTGCTTTTACACTATGATTTCACTATTAGATGTTCAATGTTTTCTATTGAAAACAACAATATTTAAAAAGGAATAGTGTCACCACATTAAAATGAGAGTTCAGTTCACGTAACAGGGTGGACATTAAAATGAGAGTTCAGGTCACGTAACAGGGTTGACATTAAAATGAGAGTTCAGGTCACGTAACAGGGTGGACATTAAAATGAGAGTTCAGGTCACGTAACAGGGTGGACATTAAAATGAGAGTTCAGGTCACGTAACAGGGTGGACATTAAAATGAGAGTTCAGGTCACGTAACAGGGTGGACACATTAAAATGAGAGTTCAGGTCACGTAACAGGGTGGACACATTAAAATGAGAGTTCAGGTCACGTAACAGGGTTGACATTAAAATGAGAGTTCAGTTCACGTAACAGGGTGGACACATTAAAATGAGAGTTCAGTTCACGTAACAGGGTGGACATTAAAATGAGGGACAGATGTTAATGAATCACTAAATCACATTAAATAAATAATAATCTTCAAAAAATGAAGCAGCAAAATAACTAGAGCTTTACAATGGTGGTAAAACTTGGGAGAATTGATGGAATGAAGTGGGTTGAAATCTTCCTAGAAGTGACAGAGGGTTGACGGAGAGTCACGTTAAAATGCTGCATGCCTTTATTCATATAATATTTTTTTTTTTTTCCAGAATTAGATGTATTTAATTCTTCATGTAATCTATATTCATGGAACTTCATTTAATATAACAGGCTTTTCAAATTACATTTTGGTGCACATTTTCTACTTTAAATATCAAAGGGCCGAAAGACACTCCTTTTCATGGAAAGACTCAATTGTGTAATTTTGTGATTGTTCGGTGCGGTGACAGAAAGGCTACTCGACTCTGAGAGGTGACGTTATGTTTATATGCAGTATATATACATATTACACAGTGAACTGGTACATCTGAGGTTGGTGAGGGAAAATAGGTGACACACAAACACAGATCCTCACCTCTGAGGCTGGTGGAGAACGGAGGGGTTTCTGGTGTTTCTCTGGAGCAGAGAGTGAATCACAGCGGCTAGGAGACGATCGTCCAACTCGTTAAACCCTTCCACGTGCTCACCCTCCTGTCAAACAACCAAACGTTGTTAATCAGATAGAAATGCTACAAATAGAGCCGACGTGATTCCTTATTCTAAGTTTAAAATATATATATATGTTTGTTCTACATATCATGTTTCTATCTGAATGTTCCAAAACATTGCACCCTGCTGAATACACCCCAGACTTGTTTTGTAGCGGTCAGTCTTACCAGTGCCAGCACCTCTCCTGATTCCCCCGGCAGATTGTTGTTCTCCACACCCCTCTCCTCCTGCAGACACTGACCCACCCCAGCCATGGCTAGGATCAGACCTACCAGGACCACCAGCGTTGTGTCCACGTTCATGCTTCTGTTCTCTGGGTGGGTGGTGAGGACGTTGGATGGATGGATGGATGGAAGACGGACGGAGGATGGAGCTCACACCTGTCGTTGGAATGAAACCAATAGATAAAGAAAGACTATATTAGAAGGCTTTACCTGGTAAGCAAGTTTTTTTTTAATCAAAACCCTATTATGGATGGACGAGGGATAGAACAAAATCTCACCTGTTGGTGTCTCTGTTCGTTTCTGCTCTTATCTTCGGATGCTGGCGCAAGTCTTTAGGTGAGATGCTCTTGGTCTGTCTCGTTCTCCTGGAGCCCCAGCTGCCCTGACATGGATGATGGGTGCATATAGCTGGCCTTATATGTCGACACACGCCCACCGCTTCCTGAGCCTCAGGAGCCTCAGGAGATGGAGCAGATGAATGGTCAGTGGGTCAGGGGACTGGTAAGCACTGTAGGGACCAGGGAGAGTGACAGTGGCGTTATTAGGCCACCACAGGAGGAAGAACGGCTCTTAATATGATGGTAGCCCACGTCCATTTGGTGGGATAAGGGGAGGCAGATGTGCATTAAGGGTCCCTGAAGTGACAACACACACACACAGAAAGTAACTGTGCATTATAGGGCCTCGAAGGGCCCCCGTGACTAAACAGTGTTATTAAACAGATAAATCCTTTCTTATGGATTCCGATCCATTTACAACTTACTTTCACAATCAGCCAGTTGTCTTCAGGAACATGCAGTTGCCTAAAGGCATCACGGTGAAAGGTGATGGACTTGTATGATGGACTTGTATGCACCTTATATCGTTAGTTTATCTCTACAGCAACATTTCAGTTGTAGGTATAGAACCATGAGAAAAGATGGAGGGAAACTATGACAACAAATGACCTCTTCCCCATTGACAATACTCTGTAGAGTACCCAGCAAATACAGAACCAAGGAGTTGTCTGTAGGTTTCACCATGTAAAAGATAGACAAAAAAGATATCGACTACTAATTAGGCATGTCTTGCATTTTTTATTTATTTAACTAGGCAAGTCAGTTAAGAACAAATTCTTATTTACAATGACGGCCTACACCGGCCAAACCTAGATGACGCTGGGCCAATTGTGTGCCGCCCTATGTGATTCCAATCACAGCCGGATGTGATACAGCTTGGATCCGAACCAGGGTCTGTAGTGACACCTCTGACACTAGAGATGTAGTGCCTTAGACCGCTGCGCCACTCGGGAAGCATGTGTTTCTTTGGCAACACAGTGAAAACTTGATGTAACAATCGTGCCGTGTCCTCGTGCTGGTCTGAACTAGGAAACTCTGAACATTTACGACTTGCTAACTGGTTAAACACGGCACGTGTACAGTCGTGGCCAAAAGTTTTGAGAATATTAATTTTCACAAAGTCTGCTGCCTCAGTTTGTATGATGGCAATTTGCATATACTCCAGAATGTTATGAAGAGTGATCAGATGAATTGCAATTAATTGCAAAGTCCCTCTTTGCCATGCAAATGAACTGAATCCCACAAAAACATTTCCACTGCATTTCTGCCACAAAAGGACCAGCTGACATCATGTCAGTGATTCTCTCGTTAACACAGGTGTGAGTGTTGACGAGGACAAGGCTGGAGATCACTCTGTCATGCTGATTGAGTTCGAATAACAGACTGGAAGCTTCAAAAGGAGGGTGGTGCTTGGAATCTCAGGGACAGACTGATATTCTGCAAAAGGTACAGGGATTGGACTGCTGAGGACTGGGGTAAAGTCATTTTCTCTGATGAATCCCCTTTCCGATTGTTTGAGGCATCCGGAAAAAAACTTGTCCGGAGAAGACATGGTGAGCGCTGCCATCAGTCCTGTGTCATGCCAACAGTAAAGCATCCTGAGACCATTCATGTGTGGGGTTCCTTCTCAGCCAAGGGAGTGGGCTCACTCACAATTTTGCCTAAGAACACAGCCATGAATTTAGAATGGTACCAACACATCCTCCGAGAGCAACTTCTCCCAACCATCCAGGAACAGTTTGGTGACGAACAATGCCTTTTCCAGCATGATGGAGCGCCTTGCCATAAGGCAAAAGTGATAACTAAGTGGCTCGGGGAATAAAACATCAATATTTTGGGTCCATGGCCAGGAAACTCCCCAGACTTTAATCCCATTGAGAACTTGTGGTCAATCCTCATTAGGTGAGTGGGCAGACAAAACCCCACAAATTCTGACAAACTCCAAGCATTGATTATGCAAGAATGGGCTGCCATCAGTTAGGATGTCGCCCAGAAGTTAATTGACAGCATGCCAGGGCGGATTGCAGAGGTCTTGAAAAAGAAGGGTCAACACTGCAAATATTGACTCTTTGCTTCAACTTCATGTAATTGTCAATAAAAGCCTTTGACACTTATGGAATGCTTGTAATTATACTTCAGTATTCCATAGTAACATCTAACAAAAAATATCTAAAGACACTGAGGCAGCAGACTTTGTGAAAATGAATATTTGTGTCATTATCAGAATAGGAGTGCCTGTGTTAACGCAGCCTGTGTGGTCCCTACAGAGTAACCAACCTACCACCAGAAGACTGTCTTATTAAGACTAATGTACTCTCTATCCTCTTATTGTTATCAGAATAACCCCCCAGTGCCTCTGACTGTTCCACCATTACTCACCATGACAACCAGGATGACACACACACACACAAACCAACACACACATACACACACACACACACACACACACACATAAAGGCACGCAAACGCACACACGTACTGGTGAGCACATGCACACACACACACACACACAGATCTTTGATTGGGTGACAAAGAACATTTCAGAGAGCTAGTTCGTGATTATATCATCTTAAAAGGTGTGCCGTCAAATAAAATGTGATTTGTCACATGCACCTTACAGTGAAATGCTTTACTTACAAGCCCTTAAATGATTGAAGACCTCTAAACATTTGAGTTTGCATCTCTGTACCATGAACTCTGAGCTGGGTAAGGTATTGACTTGATATCTAGATTGTCCTATATTTTGGTAGTTTCTTCATGTTTATTTAGGCGATGTATTGTTATTGTGAATTCCTCAACACATAAGCTTAAACTCTCAGGTAAGTCTAAGGGCAGCAGGTAGCCTAGCGGTTAGTGCATCAGGTCAGTAACTGAAAGGTAGCTGGTTTGAATACCTGAGTATTCTAACAGTTCAGTAGTTAGGGCAAGAACTCCAAGTCAAACACTTTGAAAAAATAATTCATAAAGGGTTTTTCGGCTGTCCCAAAAGGAGAACCCTTTTTGGTTCCAGATAGAACCCTTTTTGGTTCCAGGTGGAAGTCTTTCGGGTTCCATGTTGAGCCCTCTGTAGAAAGGGCCCTAAATGGAAAACAAAAGGGTTCTTCCTGGAACCAAAAAGAGTTATTCAAATGGTTCTCACATGGCAGGGCTCTCCAACCCGGTTCCTGGAGAACTACCATCCTGTAGGTTTACATCAGGGCTCTCCAACCCTGTTCCTGGAGAACTACCGTCCTGTAGGTTTACATCAGGGTTCTCCAACCCTGTTCCTGGAGAGCTACCGTCCTGTAGGTTTACATCAGGGCTCTCCAACCCTGTTCCTGGAGAGATACCGTCCTGTAGGTTTACATCAGGGCTCTCCAACCCTGTTCCTGGAGAGCTACCGTCCTGTAGGTTTACATCAGGGCTCTCCAACCCTGTTCCTGGAGAACTACCATCCTGTAGGTTTACATCAGGGCTCTCCAACCCTGTTCCTGGAGAGATACCGTCCTGTAGGTTTACATCAGGGCTCTCCAACCTTGTTCCTGGAGAGCTACCGTCCTGTAGGTTTACATCAGGGCTCTCCAACCCTGTTCCTGGAGAACTACCATCCTGTAGGTTTACATCAGGGCTCTCCAACCCTGTTCCTGGAGAACTACCATCCTGCAGGTTTACATCAGGGCTCTCCAACCTTGTTCCTGGAGAACTACCATCCTGTAGGTTTACATCAGGGCTCTCCAACCTTGTTCCTGGAGAACTACCATCCTGTAGGTTTACATCAGGGCTCTCCAACCCTGTTCCTGGAGAGATACCGTCCTGTAGGTTTACATCAGGGTTCTCCAACCCTGTTCCTGGAGAGCTACCGTCCTGTAGGTTTACATCAGGGCTCTCCAACCCTGTTCCTGGAGAGCTACCGTCCTGTAGGTTTACATCAGGGCTCTCCAACCCTGTTCCTGGAGAACTACCATCCTGTAGGTTTACATCAGGGCTCTCCAACCCTGTTCCTGGAGAGATACCGTCCTGTAGGTTTACATCAGGGCTCTCCAACCTTGTTCCTGGAGAGCTACCGTCCTGTAGGTTTACATCAGGGCTCTCCAACCCTGTTCCTGGAGAACTACCATCCTGTAGGTTTACATCAGGGCTCTCCAACCCTGTTCCTGGAGAACTACCATCCTGCAGGTTTACATCAGGGCTCTCCAACCTTGTTCCTGGAGAACTACCATCCTGTAGGTTTACATCAGGGCTCTCCAACCTTGTTCCTGGAGAACTACCATCCTGTAGGTTTACATCAGGGCTCTCCAACCCTGTTCCTGGAGAGCTACCGTCCTGTAGGTTTTTGCTCACCTGATTCTAATAATTAGCTGGTTGATAAGCTGAATCAGGTTAGTTACAATAAGGGTTGGCATGAACCTACAGGAGGGTAGCTCTCTAGGAACGGTTGGAGAGCTCTGTCCTATGGGGACAGCCAAAGAACCATTTTAGATTCTAGACAGCATCTAAGAGTGTAGTAAGGGGATCTGAACACGCTTCCCCAAGCCTTCTATCGTTTTCGATTAGGAAAAAGAAAACGTAATCGAAAACCTTCTTGAAAGGCATCAGGTAGAAGTAAATGAATTCACAAATACGAATATAATGGTACATATGTTGGATCAAAGCTGCAATATGTAACTTTTTGGGTGACCTGAACAAATTCACATGAGTTATAGATCTGTCATTCTCATTGAAAGCATGTCTAAGAAGCGCTATATCTGTTCTATGTGTGTGATTTCTATGTTTCCTGTTCTTAAGTTTCATTTTTGCACACCAGCTTTAAACAGCTGAAGACACAATATTCTTGGATAGGAAAAATACAGTCGCAGTCAAAAGTTTGGACACACCTACTCTTTATTTTTTTTACACCTACTTTCTTTATTTTTACTATTTTCTACATTGTAGAATAATAGTGAAGACATCAAAACTATGAAATAACACATATGGAATCATGTAGTAACCAAAAAAGTGTGAAACAAATCAAAATATATTTTATATCTGAGATTCTTCAAAGTAGCCACTCTTTGCTTTGATGACAGCTTTGCACACTCTTGGCATTTTCTCAACCAGCTTCATGAGGTAGTCACCCGGAATGTATTTCAATTAACAGGTGTGCCTTGTTAAAAGTAAATTAGTGAAATGTCTTTCCAACTGAGCCAATCAGTTGTGCTGTGACAAGGTGGGGGGGGGGGAGCATACAGACGATATCCTTATTAAGACCAAGTCCATATTATGGTAACAACAGCTCAAGTCAATATCTCCTCTCCACATCTCTAGAGAAATGACAGTCCATCATTATTTTAAGACATGAAGGTCAGTCAATTCGGAAAATTTCAAGAGCTTTTCAAGTTTCTTCATTGCAGTCGTGATACATTCAACCGCTATGATGAAACTGGCTCTCATGAGGACCGCCACAGGAAAGGAAGACCCAGAGTTACCTCTGCTGCAGAGAATAAGTTAATTCGAGTTACCAGCCTCAGAAATTGCACCCCAAATGAATGCTTCACACATCTCAACATCAACTGTTCAGAGGAGACTGCGTGAATCAGGCCTTTATGGTCAAATTGCTGCAAAAAAAAACACTTCTAAATGACACTAATAAGAAGAAGAGACTTGCTTGGGCCAAGAAACACGAGCAATGGACATTAGACTGGTGGAAATCTGCCCTTTGGTCTGATGAGTCCAACTGTTCGATTTTTGTTCCAACCACCATGTCTTTGTGAGACGAAGAGTAGGTGAACGGATGATCTCCGCATTTGTTATTCCCACCGTGAAACATGGAGGAGGAGGTGTGGTGGTGTAGGGGTGCTTTGCTGGTGACACTGTCAGTGATTTATTTAGAATTCAAAGCACTCTTAACTAGCATGGCTACCACAGCATTCTGCAGCGATATGCCATCCCATCTGGTTTGCGCTTAGTGAAACTATAATTTGTTTTTCAACAGGACAATGACCCAACACACCTCCAGGCTGTGTAAGGGCTATTTGACCAAAAAGGAGAGTGATGTAGTGCTGCATTAGATGACCTGGCCTCCACAATCACCCGACCTCAACCCAATTTAGTTGGTTTGGGAAGAGTCGGACCGCAGAGTGAAGGAAAAGCAGCAAACAAGTGCTCAGCATATGTGGGAACTCCTTCAAGACTGTTGGAAAACCATTCCAGGTGAAGCTGGTTGAGAGATTGCCAAGAGTGGGAAAAGCTGGCGAACTATTACAATTTTAGCAACCAGGAAATGACGGAGCGATTTCTGCATTGTCCATCTTTAAATTACATGTTCTCATGAATTTGATGATATTTTGACGGCACTTCAAAAACCGTGTGGGACATGATCCAGGAAGTAGGCGGGACTTTCATGCCATATTGATGTACACTATGTAGTGTATGTATTCGGACAGTGATGCAACATTTTTAAATTTGGCTCTATACTTCATCATTTCAGATTTGAGATTAATTGTTCATATGAGGTGACAGTACAGAATGTCACCTTTTATTTGAGGGTATTTCCATATCTGATTTAAATATTTGGACAAAATTTTACTTATAGTGTACTGAAGTAGTCAAAAGTTGAGTATTTGCTCCCATATTTCTAGCATGCAACGAGTACGTCAAGCTTGTGACTCTATAAACTTCTTAGATGCAGTCGTAGTTGGGTTTTGCCCAATAGGAACTGAATGGTGAATGAGGATTAGGGCGATCTTCCATCTAAGTGAGTAGATGAGATGTTTGTGAACAGTTCTATATCAATCCTGATAATGCCACGATTTAAGAAAAATCATGAATGAATTGTGAATAATGATGAGTGGGAAAGTTATAGAAGCTACAGCAAAGCATGCTAACCTCTCAACATTACCAATAACACGGGAGGTTAGCATGTCTTGGGGGCAAGACCTTTGACCCTCTGTAACTTTCTCACTCATCGTCTTTAATGATTCATGACTATCCATAATCATTTTAGCATCCACGTTCATGTAGAAGTGTTTAGAACCATCTAATGTATCCAACAAGTTTGTAGAGTCACAAGCTTGATGTAGTCATTGTGTGCTAGGAATATGGGACCAAATACTTACATTTTTGACTATTTTAATACACATGTAAGTGAAATTTGTCCAAATACTCATGACGTCTTCAAATGGGGGGACTAGATCTACAAAGTGCTTTCATTTCTAAATGGTAAATCAGATATGTATAAATAATACCCTCAAGTGAAAGATGACATTATGTACTGTCACCTCATGTGGAACATTTGATCTCAAATCCAAAATGCTGGACTATAGAGACAATGTAGAAAGTTAGCATCACTGTCCATATAAATACGTAGGAGAGAGTAGTCAGCATTAATCCACTTCAGAAGAAGGGTGAAGGATCAGGACGTTGCCTCAATGTGTCACAACACTGTTGTGACACGGCCAGTCTGTGTGCACACATTTACTACACCGCAGAGTTAGTGAGTGGGCCATATGGGTGGAATTGGGGGTTTGTTATTATTCAATTCCTTGTTGTTGTTTTTGTTGTTGCTGTCGATCAGGAAGTTCCATCGCTCCAGTGTGTAGCCCACTCTTTCTTGTGGAGGATCCCTGCCTTCTGCTGGCTCTCATGGAACTGGGGCAGGTCCTGATGGGGAATCTTCACCGCATGGTACTGAGGCACTTTGTCTTCATACTGGACCCGACGGAAGAAACCACACTGTGGGAGAGAGAGAAGGGGGAGGGAAGGAGAGAGCGTATGAAAAATGTACTTTGTCGATGCCGCTGAGTAACCTGAAGGAGATTTTTTGCTTTTGATTGTGCAGGTGCCACACAAACCAAAATGTTCAGGTGACTTGTGAAACGTCAGTGAAACAGGTGACGCACAAACAAAGAAAACACACCAGTGCCTCGCAAAACATTACAATTGCGCTGCCACACGTTGTCATTTCACCTACAGCCACCACACTCTTGCAGCGCCCCCCATTTTGTCAGAAACACAAAAGAACAACAGAGAACACATGTTCATTCTAACATTGTTGTCAAGTGTGGAACCAGATGGAATGATAATGTTCATGAATAGAACCAGAATTATTAGGAACATGACTTCCTTGTGCCAGAATTAACTTGTTTCACGTACAGAATTTAAGGTCAAAGATCACACGGCAGGCAGAGCCACAGCACGCAGCACAACAGGTCTCTGTCCGTTAGGCACAGATCTAGGATCAGCTTACCCATCCCACAAAACCCCTAACCTTAACCATTAGAGGAGGCAACGCAAATGTAACGCTCGTCGTAATCCTCCTTGTCTGAGGAGGAGCAAGGATCGGACCAAAGCGCAGCATGGTTTGAATACATACTTTAATATTTAAACGAAGACGAAAAACACTTGACAAAATACAAAACAATAAACGACGTGAACAAACGAACGAAAACAGTACCGTGTGGCGAACAAACACAGACACGGCAACAATCACCCACAAACAAACATTGAGAACAGTCAACCTTAATATGGTTCCCAATCAGAGACAATGACAAACACCTGCCTCTGATTGAGAACCATATTAGGCCAAACAATAAACCCAACATAGAAACACATAACATAGAATGCCCACCCAGCTCACGTCCTGACCAACTAAACAAGACTGAACAAAGGAAATAAGGTCAGGAACGTGACAGCAAAACTGAACCTGGATCAGTGTCTAAGGGGAGCTGCAGGGCGTGAGAGACCAGGGCATGCCAGTACGAGGCAGGCCAGGGTGCGTGGTTTTACCGCTTGGGGGAGAGGGGAGGGGAAAGCAGGAACCTATTGGTCTGATGCCTGCTTCTCCACCTCAGAGAGCTGAATGTGCATGTGGGCGTGGTAGTATTCTGTCTCGTACTGGGGGTGGCGCTCTGTACGCTTGAAGAACCCACACTGAGGAGAGGGTGGAAGAGGAGGAGGAGGAGAGGGGGGAGAGGGGGGAGGAGAAGGAGTTGCAACAGAGATGGGAGGGAGGTGAAAAAGAAGTACAGAGTAAAAGAGATGGGGAGAGGAGAGATGGACTAGAGATGGGGAGAGGAGAGATGGACTAGAGATGGGGAGAGGAGAGATGGACTAGAGATGGGGAGAGGAGAGATGGACTAGAGATGGGGAGAGGAGAGATGGACTAGAGATGGGGAGAGGAGAGATGGACTAGAGATGGGGAGAGGATAGATGGACTGGAGACGGGGAGAGGAGAGATGGACTGGAGACGGGGAGAGGAGAGATGGACTAGAGACGGGGAGAGGAGAGATGGACTAGAGATGGGGAGAGGAGATATTGACTAGAGATGGGGAGAGGAGATATTGACTAGAGATGGGGAGAGGAGAGATGGACTAGAGATGGGGAGAGGATAGATGGACTAGAGATGCCGGAGAGGAGATATTGACTAGAGACGGGGAGGAGAAATGGACTAGAGATGGGGAGAGGAGAGATGGACTAGAGATGGGGAGAGGAGAGATGGCGTAGAGACATGGAGAGGAGATATTGACTAGAGATGGGGAGAGGAGAGATGAACTAGAGATGGGGAGAGGAGAGATGGACTAGAGACGGGGAGAGGAGAGATGGACTAGAGACATTGAGGAGAGATGGACTAGAGATGGGGAGAGGAGAGATGGACTAGAGACATGGAGGAGAGATGGACTAGAGACATGGAGAGGAGATATTGACTAGAGATGGGGAGAGGAGAGATGGACTAGAGACATGGAGAGGAGATATTGACTAGAGATGGGGAGAGGAGAGATGAACTAGAGATGGGGAGAGGAGAGATGGACTAGAGATGGGGAGAGGAGAGATGAACTAGAGATGGGGAGAGGAGATATTGACTAGAAATGGGGAGAGGAGATATTGACTAGAGATGGGGAGAGGAGATATTGACTAGAGATGGGGAGAGGAGAGATGAACTAGAGATGGGGAGAGGAGATATTGACTAGAGATGGGGAGAGGAGAGATGGACTAGAGATGGGGAGAGGAGAGATGGACTAGAGACATTGAGGAGAGATGGACTAGAGACATGGAGAGGAGAGATGGACTAGAGATGGGGAGAGGAGAGATGGACTAGAGACATGGAGAGGAGAGATGGACTAGAGACATGGAGAGGAGAGATGGACTAGAGATGGGGAGAGGAGAGATGGACTAGAGACATGGAGAGGAGAGATGGACTAGAGACGTGGAGAGATGGACTAGAGACGTGGAGGATAGATGGACTAGAGACGTGGAGAGGAGAGATGGACTAGAGACGTGGAGAGGAGAGATGGGGAGAGGAGAGATGGACTAGAGACGGGGAGAGGAGAGATGGACTAGAGACGTGGAGAGGAGAGATGGACTAGAGACGTGGAGAGGAGAGATGGGGAGAGGAGAGATGGACTAGAGACGGGGAGAGGAGAGATGGACTGGAGACGTGGAGAGGAGAGATGACTAGAGACGGGGAGAGGAGAGATGGACTAGAGATGGGGAGAGGAGAGATGGACTAGAGACGTGGAGAGGAGAGATGGACTAGAGACGTGGAGAGGAGAGATGGACTAGAGATGGGGAGAGGAGAAATGGACTAGAGATGTGGAGAGGAGAGATGGACTAGAGATGTGGAGAGGAGAGATGGACTAGAGACGGGATAAATAACTGACTTATCTCAGAAAGGCGAGGAGAGATGGACTAGAGACGAGATAAATAACTGACTTATCTCAGAGAGGTGAGGAGAGATGGACTAGAGACGAGATAAATAAATGACTTATCTCAGAAAGGTGAGGAGAGATGGACTAGAGACGAGATAAATAACTGACTTATCTCAGAGAGGTGAGGAGAGATGGACTGGAGACGAGATAAATAACTGACTTATCTCAGAAAGGTGAGGAGAGATGGACTAGAGACGAGATAAATAACTGACTTATCTCAGAGAGGTGAGGAGAGATGGACTGGAGACGAGATAAATAACTGACTTATCTCAGAGAGGTGAGGAGAGATGGACTGGAGACGAGATAAATAACTGACTTATCTCAGAGAGGTGAGGAGAATAGATCCAAGATCTGAAGATCACAGCTGGATACAAAATACATTATGATTGAATGATAAGAGTATAGGGATGGATGGTCTTCTTCCACAGTATGCAGACCAATAGGGCCAGCAGCAGTATACCAGCCAGGATAACAGGGATATGTAGCAACGCACAATAACTAATATACAGAAGATATAGTCATATACAGGACGATGGCCTGGATAACATAGATATGTAGTCACCTACAGTAACTAATATACAGAAGGTATAGTCATATACAGGACGATGGCCTGGATAACATAGATATGTAGTCACCTACAGTAACTAATATACAGAAGGTATAGTCATATACAGGACGATGGCCTGGATAACATAGATATGTAGTCACCTACAGTAACTAATATACAGTATGATGTGTGTGGACCTTCCAGAGTATGCAGGGTCAGCACCAGTTTACCAGCCATGTATTTATTTATTTTACCCTTATTTTACCAGGTAAGTTGAGTGAGAACCAGGGGTTGGAACCAAAATCATTTTCGAATCATTCCGTTCCGATGTTCCGACTAGAAGATAAAGTTCTAAACCGGTTCGAACCCCAAAGAAGTAGCAGTTCATATACCTGTGAAATCAACATCATTTTACATTTACCTCATTCATTTAGCTCATTAATCAATTAGCGCTGATAGAGCAGGTTGCTCTGGAATGGGTAATGTAGTTGTTTTCATGTTTGATTGGTCAGATAAGTGCAGGCACCAGATGCGGCTGAAATTTCACGAGAGGGGAGAGAGCGAGAGAGAGGGGTGGACATGGAGGGGCTTGAAGTGTTGAACATCATGACTGGAATGTGTTTAGGCTATTACTAGTATTATAACTTCACCGAATTATAGAATTTTATACTGGACATTAGGAATATTTTTGGGAATAAAAAATACCGTTATTAACCGGTTTTAAAGATGTGAAAATAACGGTTCTGTTCCAGAGCAGGAGAGATAACTTCTGTTCCCTGTTCGGTTTCCATTCCTCTGAAAATTTTATTTTTCGGTTTCTGGTTCTGTTCCCTGAAATACTTCCAACCCCTGCTGAGAACTCATTCTGATTTACAGCAACGACCTGGGGAATAGTTTCAAGGGAGAGGAGGAGGGAATAAATGAGCCAATTGGAAGATGGGGATGATTAGGTGTCCATGATGGTATAAGGGCCAGATTGGGCATTTAGCCAGAACACCAGGGTTAACACCCCTACTCTTACAATAAGTGTCATGGGTTCTTTAGTGATCACAGAGAGTCATGACACTCGTTTAACGTCCCATCTGAAAGACGGCACCCTACACAGGGCAATGTCCCCAATCATTGCCCTGGGGCATCCAGGATAATATAAGTACAGTAACTACAGTAGGTATAGTCAAATATGATGTGTGTTGGTACATTTCAGAGTGGGCAGACCAGCAGAACCAGCACCAGGATACCAACCAGTAAAATATACAGTTGTGTAAAGTACTTAAGTAAAAATACTTTATTAAAGTACTACTTAAGTCATTTTTTGGGGGTATCTGTACTTTACTTTACTATTTATATTTTTGACAACTTTTACTTCCCACCATTCCTAAAGAAAATAATGTACTTTTTACTTCATACATTTTCCTTGACACCCAAAATGACATTTTGAATGCTTAGCAGGACAGGAAAATGGTCCAATTCACACACTTATCAAGAGAACATCCCTGGTCATCCCTACTGCCTCTGATCTGGCAGAATCACTAAACACAAATGCTTCGTTTGTAAATGATGTCTGAGTGGTAGAGTGTACCTCTGGCTGTCAAAAAATAACAATAATAAGGAAATTGTGTTGTCTTCTTTGCTTAATATCAGGAATTTTATATATAGTATTTACTTTTACTTTGTACGTTTACTCAAGTATGACAATGTAGTACTTTTTTCCACCACTGTACTTAAGTACATTTAAATCCAGATACTTTTAGACATTTACTCAAGTAGTATTTTACTGGGTGACTTTCACTTTTACTTGAGTCATTTTCTATGAATGTATCTTTACTTTTACTCAAGTATGATAATTGGATACTTTTTCCACCACTGATTATATAGATATGTAAGACACAGTAATAGAGGTGTTTATTCTGTGTTATACTAGGTGTTGGTACCTTCCAGAGGATGCAGACCATCAGGGACAGCACCAGGATACCAGCCAGGATGGCTATGAGAATCCACCACCAGGGGATCCAGTACTGGGCAGTCAGACCAACCTCTGGGTAAATCATCACTGGGACCTACAGGGAAAACACAGTCATATATGAGTGTTTTATTGTGAAGTGTCTTGTCTTTACTGTGTACGTATCACTAGTAGTTAAAGCCCAGCGTCTTGGTCAGGAAAAGCCTGGCCCTAGTTATTCATGTGAATAGTTAAGTGTGTGTGTGTGTGTGTGCGTGTGCGTGTGTGCGTGTGCGTGTGCGTGTGTGTGTTACCTGTGCAGCAGCATCCCTCAGCACCAGGTGTTTGATGCTGGACTTGACTGTGATGTTGGCTCTAACCAGCAGCTCCAGAGCACTGACTGATGGGAACTCCTGACGGAGAGAAGAGAGAAGAGAAGAGAGAAGAGAAGAGAGAAGAAAGAGAAGTGCGAGACAAGGGAAGAGTAAATTCATCAGCGACCCCCTCATAACTCGATGGAGATAAATATTATCTTATTTGTATTTTTTTAAATGCATATAAGGAGGTTCACACAGACTGGCAGTGCATGGCCAGATAAACCAAGTCTCGGGTCCTGCGAAGGAACATTTTAAAGCCCACCTCTTGGCATCAGAGAGAATATTTTCTGTAATTCTACACATTTTGTCAGGGGTCAGAGGGAAGACTTTACCGTTTTAAAGCTTAAAGCTAGAGTCAATAACAAAGCGGCCACCCCGCCTCTGTTTTTGGTAAAGAGCTTAAGGATGGGCCTGGAGAAATGTAACTACTCCCAAATTCACAGCCAGCGCTATGGATGCAAGGACTGACCATCCATGATATAGTATAGATTTACCATGTGTTGAGGCTATACAGTGTTTGTTTACATTCACATTGTTTACAAACATTGGGGTAAAACAAGTTTATATTTTGGGTTTTGATGGAGTGTGACAGTTAAACTAAGCTCATGAGTTATTTATAAGTTATATTCTTCAAGAATCAATGGGTATATCATGGTATTCCATACCAAACCTTGATGTAGCAACTAAGGGTTCTAGATTTAAATTACAATGCATTTATACAGTACATTTATACAGTGCATGTATGTAAAAAGTGGAATACGACTAGGCAAGAACACAAGATACAATAATTAGGCCCATGTTGCCCAGGTTTAAGAACATAAAATGTACATGAATAATATTGTATTACACCTTGTACTCACTGGATCCCCACTTTGAGACACTGTGCTTTAGTCAACTACTATGAATCCTGCTCATTGTTTCCTTACTAATATATGACCAAGAAGTTGGACAATGACGGCTAAATGTTGATTGATACATAGTCATAAGTACAATGCAAAGTGTTCACCCCCGTTCTGGTGCAGCCCTCGTGTTGCCTTTGTAGTTACAGTCTGTGATCGCTCTCAATCCTTCATAATGCCCGTTCACAATAACTGTTTAATCAATACAAATGCTACTATTATCATACACTTGCATTAAGTTCAGGAAATGTGACAAGCAGAGACAGTACACTAAAGGTTGACTGGAACTGTGTCTGAATGTAATGGGCCAGCCCATAAAGAGAAACAAAATATGTTGAGATGTTGAGGGGATTCCGGTATGGGAGTTGAGGTGTCTCTGGTATGGGAGTGTTGAGATGTTGAGGGGATTCCGGTATGGGAGTGTTGAGATGTTGAGGGGATTCCGGTATGGGAGTGTTGAGATGTTGAGGTGTCTCCGGTATGGGAGTGTTGAGATGTTGAGGTGTCTCCGGTATGGGAGTGTTGAGATGTTGAGGTGTCTCCGGTATGGGAGCGTTGAGATGTTGAGGTGTCTCCGGTATGGGAGTGTTGAGATGTTGAGGTGTCTCCGGTATGGGAGCGTTGAGATGTTGAGGGGATTCCGGTATGGGAGCGTTGAGATGTTGAGGTGTCTCCGGTATGGGAGCGTTGAGATGTTGAGGTGTCTCCGGTATGGGAGTGTTGAGATGTTGAGATGTTGAGGTGTCTCCGGTAAGGGAGCGTTGAGATGTTGAGGTGTCTCCGGTATGGGAGAGTTGGGATGTTGAGGTGTCTCCGGTATGGGAGTGTTGAGATGTTGAGGTGTCTCCGGTATGGGAGTGTTGAGATGTTGAGGTGTCTCCGGTATGGGAGCGTTGAGATGTTGAGGTGTCTCCGGTATGGGAGCGTTGAGATGTTGAGGTGTCTCCGGTATGGGAGTTGAGATGTTGAGGGGTCTCTGGTATGTGAGTTGAGATGTTGAGGTGTCTCCGGTATGGGAGCGTTGAGATGTTGAGGTGTCTCCGGTATGGGAGTGTTGAGATGTTGAGGTGTCTCCGGTATGGGAGTTGAGATGTTGAGGGGTGTTGAGTGGGTGGTCTGAGCACGGAAAGCTGATTGGCTGACAGCCGTGGTACATCAGACCATCAGACCATATACCACGGGTATGACAAAACATGTCTTTTCTTTTAATAACCAGATGATTCAGCTAGCAAAGTACAGTCTTTATTAACACAATGTGATAGGTGATGTGGTGTTTTACCTCCAGGAAGGTGCTGTTCCACAAGCGTCCCTGGATCTTGAGGACAGCCGAGCCAGAGAAGCTGTGGAGAGGACACTGGAACAGGACACAACGTGCTGAACCCAGCAGACAGTCCTACAGACGAGGGGGGGGGGGACAGGTGATGAGAATAGCAGGGTCAGTCAGTATTCAATCTCTGATTCAGAGGGGGTTGGGTTAAATGAGGAAGACTCACCTCTCTGATTCAGAGGGGGTTGGGTTAAATGAGGAAGACTCACCTCTCTGATTCAGAGGGGGTTGGGTTAAATGAGGAAGACTCACCTCTCTGATTCAGAGGGGGTTGGGTTAAATGAGGAAGACTCACCTCTCTGATTCAGAGGGGGTTGGGTTAAATGAGGAAGACTCACCTCTCTGATTCAGAGGGGGTTGGGTTAAATGAGGAAGACTCACCTCTCTGATTCAGAGGGGGTTGGGTTAAATGAGGAAGACTCACCTCTCTGATTCAGAGGGGGTTGGGTTAAATGAGGAAGACTCACCTCTCTGATTCAGAGGGGGTTGGGTTAAATGAGGAAGACACATTTCAGTTGAATGCATTCAGTTGCACAACTCACTAGGTTTCCCTTCCCAGCAGTAAGGATGCTGTGCATTGCCCTCAGGGCTGTGGGGTTTGGAGATTATTTCTACAGTGCAGGTTCAACTGAATCTGACGTTCGGTTTACAATCCCCCTCCTTCTACCTCTGTTTCTCTCTCTCTCTCCCCCTATCCCCTCCTTCTACCTCTGTTTCTCTCTCTCTCTCCCACCTATCTCTCTCCCCCTATCCCTCTCCTTCTACCTCTGTTTATCTCTCTCTCCCCCTATCCCCCTCCTTCTACCTCTGTTTCTCTCTCTCTCCCCCTATCCCCCTCCTTCTACCTCTGTTTCTCTCTCTCTCTCTCTCCCCCTATCCCCCTCCTCCTACCTCTGTTTCTCTCTCTCTCTCCCCCTATCCCCCTCCTTCTACCTCTGTTTCTCTCTCTCTCTCCCCCTATCCCTCTCCTTCTACCTCTGTTTCTCTCTCCCCCCCCATCCCCCTCCTTCTACCTCTGTTTCTCTCTCTCTCTCCCCCTATCCCCCTCCGTCTACCTCTGTTTTTCTCTCTCCCCCTATCCCCCTCCGTCTACCTCTGTTTCTCTCTCTCCCCCATCCCCCTCCGTCTACCTCTGTTTCTCTCTCTCTCCCCCTATCCCCCTCCTTCTACCTCTGTTTCTCTCTCTCTCCCCCTATCCCTCTCCTTCTACCTCTGTTTCTCTCTCTCTCTCCCCCTATCCCCCTCCTTCTACCTCTGTTTCTCTCTCTCTCCCCCCATCCCCCTCCTTCTACCTCTGTTTCTCTCTCTCTCTCCCCCTATCCCCCTCCGTCTACCTCTGTTTCTCTCTCTCTCTCCCCCTATCCCCCTCCGTCTACCTCTGTTTCTCTCTCTCTCTCCCCCTATCCCCCTCATTCTACCTCTGTTTCTCTCTCTCCTTCTCCCATTCCCCCTACCCCTATCTCCCCCATATCCCCCTCTCCCTATCCCCCTCTCTCTCCCCCCTCCCCCCTCCCCCTATCCCCCTCTCCCTATCCCACTCTCACTCTCCCCTCTTACCCACTCTCCCTCCCCTCCCTCTCTCCCCTCCCTCCCTCCCTCCCCCTCTCCCCCTCCTTCTACCTCTCTCTCTCCCTCCCCTCCCTCCCTCCCCCTCTCCCCCTATCCCCCTCCTACCTCTCTCTCTCCCCTCCCTCCCTCCCTCCCTCCCCTCTCCCCCCATCCCCCTCCTACCTCTCTCTCTCTCTCCTCTCTCCCCCCTATCCCCCACCTTCTACCCCTCTCTCTCTCCCCACTCTCCTTCTCTCTCTCCCCCCTCTCCCTCTCTCACTCTCTCACCAGTTTGAGTGACTTCCGTCTCTCGGAGGCAGCCACAGCGGGCGTGGTCCTACCCAGACTGCCCTTGGTCATCACATGCCCCTCCTCTTCCGGGTGGGATCGCCCCTTCCTCCTGAACTGTTCACGGGGACAGGAAACAGAAGACGGCATATTTGTTTACAATAACTTATTTATTATAATCCACAGAGTTGTGTAAATTTAAGACTTGGATCATTTCTTCCGGTGCACTTGTTTGTAGACTGAGGTGAATATAAAATATATATTTTTTCTATTTTGCTTGTTTTGGATGTTTCCAAGGAAATGCAACAAGCAGGTTGATGTTTATTGTCACGAGTCTTGTCCTGAGGGCAGAACTGAGAGATTTCCCCTTAAATAGGCCAGCTGCAAAGAAACCATTTGCTATATTTAGACTCTAGCTTGAAATGTACTGATTCAAGTTACCACACTAGAAATCATGAATTACATTACATGTATCAGGAATGCATGTGTTGGGGTCAATGAAGGGTAGATGGGACTAGAAATATGGAAAATTCCTGAGAGTAGAAACTTCAAATTCTGTTTCATATTTCTGAAGAGGGAGGTGAAAGGCAACTGTTAGTCTCTGATAAGGAAGGCCGTCTGCGGAACTAGGGAGGAGTGAGAAATGCGTCTCCAGGTCAAATCAACAGATGACGTGAGCAGAAACGTCTGGGAAAGGGGCCAGACAGGCCCACCATAACATCTCTCCTACTGCAGTACTCTCTCACACATACACTCCCACACCCACAAAGGTTTTAGTAACAGACAGGGCTGTGACTACACCAGTGAGAGGAAACAATTCAATTCCTGCCTAGCAACAGAGATGTATTGGCTGTCTAGATGTTTACGGCGTTGACCACGCCTATTAGAAGGTTATAAATATATATGCTTGTGTAATCATGCCCTGTCTCTGCAGCTGTAGGACCCAGTGGGTGAATAAACTTGGTTTGAGTTTTTACTCAGTTGTTTGCACTATATTGTAAAAAAATTAATGAAAACAAAAATATGGTTTTTGGTTTTCATTTAAGTTTAGGGTTAGCAGTGTGTTTAAGGTTAGGTTTAAAATATGATATTATGACATTGTGGCTGTGCCATGTAGTGAGCAAGAGTCATGACGAGTCATGACGAAAAACGCTACCCTGCAGGAAATAAAATAAAATAAAAGTTACAGATTGCACCTTTTTAAAAATGACTCAATCATGGGGTGTGTGGAATACATTTGCTTCAATTAAACAATTAAAATATCAACAGGCTAACAAAATGGCTACAGTGCATATAGAACAGATCTACCGCTTCTTAGACTAGCTTTCAATGAGAATGAAAGATCTATAACTCACAAATCTATGTGAATTTGGTCAGGTAACCCAAAAAGTGACATATTGCAGCTTTAATTTAAAAAAAAATCAACCCTCCTGTTGTGTTCGTTTCATGTTAATTAATTCTGTGTTCCAGGTCCAAAATGACCGCCCCTTTATACAGTTCGGAAGTTTACATTCACCTTAGCCAAATAACATTTAAACTCAGTTTTTCACAATTACTGACATTTAATCCTAGTAAAAATGCCCTGTCTTAGGTCAGTTAGGATCACCACTTTATTTTAAGAATGTGAAATGTCAGAGTAATAGTAGAGAGAATGATTTATTTAAGCTTTTATTTCTTTCATCACATTCCCAGTGGGTCAGACGTTTACATACACTCAATTAGTATTTGGTAGCATACTTTGGAAGTCTGCTTTGGGTCATTGTCCATTTGGAAGACACATTTCCGACCAAGCTTTAACTTCCTGACTGATGTCTTGAGATGTTGCTTCAATATATCCACATAATTTCCCTCCCTCATGATGCCATCTATTTTGTTTAGTGCACCAGTCCCTCCTGCAGCAAAGCACCCCCACAACATGATGCTGCCACCCCCGTGCTTCACGGTTGGGATGGTGTTCTTCGGCTTGCAAGCCTCCCCCTTTTCCTCCCAACATAACGATGGTCATTATGGCCAAACAGTTCTATTTTTGTTTCATCAGACCAGAGGACATTTCTCCAACAAGTACGATCTTTGTCCCCATGTGCAGTTGCAAACTGTAGTCTGGCGTTTTTATGGGTGTTTTGGAGCAGTGGCTTCTTACTTGCTGAGCGGTATAGGACTCGTTTTTACTTTGGATACAGATACTTTTGTACCCGTTTCCTCCAGCATCTTCACAAGGTCCTTTGCTGTTGTTCTGGGATTGATTTGCACTTTTTGCACCAAAGTACGTTTATCTCTAGGAGAAAGAACGTGTCTCCTTCCTGAGCGGTATGACGGCTGCGTGGTCCCATGGTGTTTATACTTGCGTACTATTGTTTGTCCAGATGAATGTGGTACCTTCAGGCATTTGGAAATTGCTCCCAAGGATGAACCAGACTTGTGGTCTACACATTTTTCTCTGAGGTCTTGGCTGATTTCTTTTGATTTTCCCATGATGTCAAGCAAAGACGCACTGAGTTTGAAGGTAGGCCTTGAAATACATCCACAGGTACACCTCTAATTAACTCAAATTATGTCAATTAGCCTATCAGAAGATTCTAAAGCCATGACATCATTTTCTAAAATTTTCCAAGCTGTTTAAAGGCACAGTCAACTTAGTGTATGTAAACTTCTGACCCACTGGAATTGTGATACAGTGAATTATAAGTGAAATAATATGTCTGTAAACAATTGTTGGAAAAATTACTTGTGTCATGCACAAAGTAGATGTCCTAACCGACTTGCCAAAACTATAGTTTGTTAACAAGACATTTGTGGAGTGGTTGAAAAACGAGTTTTAATGACTCTAACCTCAGTGTATGTAAACTTCTGACTTCGACTGTAGCTGATTATAAATCCATAATAATACATATATTTTCACCTAATGTTGTGTTAGATCTTTTTATCAACTTAATTATACGTTTTGAACTATTATTTGCTACTTATGGCCTCGTAAAAATGTGCTTCTTCTATAGAAATAGGTCCTGCCTCTCACCTAACAGTAGAAAGCAGATCCTTCAGTTGACGTTCCTATCGGTCATAGAATATGGTGACATCATCTATATGAATGCAGCAGCCACTTAAATACACATACAGAATTCATGTCTCAATTGTTCCCAGACTTAAAAAATCCTTCTTTAACATGTCTCCTCCACTTCATCTACACGGATTGAAGTGGATTTAAAAGGTGACATCAATAAGGGATCATAGCTTTCACCTGGATTCACCTGGTTCTTATTTCTATGTTTTTGTTTCACTTTATTTTCTAGTATAATATTTTTACTATTGATATTGACTAATGCATTGTTGGCAAAGAGAAAGAAAGGTATTTCCCTGTACTAGTACACGTACTGTAGCCTGTGGCTGGTCTTCAGAAGGAGAGCTGTGGGAAAACTTCCGTGGGTTGAGGGAGGTGTGGGGTCTACAGTGTGTTTCTGGATGGCCCTGGAAGTGAAAAGCGGTGGGGTACAGGAGCCACTTCCCATTGGACAGCTCATGAGGCCACATTATGTTGAGGAAGGCAGAGCCTAGAGTCTGCAGGGACGGCCCAGTGTTGGTCACCTAATCAAAACATGGAGGATTGATTTATTAGTTGAATGAAACACAGTCAATATAAAATGTTTTATGATTGAAACAAATTATTATTTGAAATATGCTTACAATTGAGCCTTTGCTAATCCTCGCCGCCTTGGTAACTGTTTTGCAACCTCAGACAACATTTTCCCGGGAAGTGTCACGGATCCCTCGGAACTTTCATTACGCCACACCTGTCCCCTATTCCCACGGATTAGTACTTGTATAAGTGTGCCCGTTGGTTTCCATTGGACTGTTGATTATTGTTACAATGTCAGTTGGTGCGTGCGAGTATCTGTGCTTTGTGTTTTGGCTTTCATGCCCTTGTGGATTGCGCAGATGATTACGGGTCTCGTCCTGTGTGTTAATCATTGTGCGCGTGTGTTATTTATTCGAGGGACTCCTCGCTCTTTTGTTTGGGTTTCTGCCCTGTGTTTTGTATAGTGTTTGTTTGGTCTTCGTCCCCGTGCCTTTACACGGCACGCTGTAATTTGGATAAATTAAATCCCATTATTACGCATTCCTGCGCCTGTCTCCCGACCCTTTATACCGACGTGACAGGAAGCCCAATTTCCCATTCAACCACTGGCAAAATACCCTCAAAATTATCTCAAACTGCGTTTTGAAACTACCCCTTTACTAATCAGGAAACTATTGGGTATGTTGTGGTGAACTGTCATTACAATCGCTTCACGGGAAGCTGATAAAATTATGTTTGTAATGTATAATTAACTGTCACCAAGAAAACAAGTATTAAGTGGCATTAAATGGCTAGCTATCTAGCTAGCGTTTGTAACATTTGGTGTTCAATGAGACTGAGAGAAAGCTAACCAGCTTAGCTAGCAAGCATTGTAAGAAAAGTATAATTTCGGATTTGAGAAGTACTCCATCTACAGGCTCTGTATTTCAGGAATTACAGTAGCAAGTACTCCTGGTGCATTGTTAAATAATTTAGCCATTTAAACAATACAATACATACTCTCTGTTTTTGCCATAGCCCTCACTGGCTTTCCTGTGATTTATTTGTGAGCTTGTTCAAGGTGTCGGACTTATCCAATAGTGTGAGATGTGGCCCGCAATTCGGGGGGGTCCTGCATATGGGCATTCCTCCATTCACTTCTCAAAAGGCACCGAATTGGTGGAACGATCCATGTGATATTTTCCTGTTGGCTAGTTTTATTTGTCAAATAAAAGTAAATAATCAATCAATATCACCGTAAACTCAAAGTCCAGAGCGCTGCCCACATCGTCCAGAGTCTCCATAGCACTCTCCCCCTTCACAACTCCACTGAAGAACAGCTGGTGTGGCCGGGCCACCCTTAATCAGAACAGAAACAGGGTTAGGGTTATTTAACCATTATTTTACCAGGTAAATTGACTGAGAACACATTCTCATTTACATCAACAACCTGGGGAATAGTTACAGGGGAGAGGAGGGGGGGGGGGATGAATGAGCCAATTGTAAGCTGGGGATGATTAGGTGACCGTATGAGGGACAGCTTGGGAATTTAGCCAGGACACCGGGGTTAACACCGCTACTCTTACGGCAAATGCCATGGGATCTTTAATGACCACACAGAGAGTCAGGACACCCGTTTAAGGTCCCATCCAAAAGACAACACCCTACACAAGGATTTTCTTCTTTTTTTTTTTTAGACCTGAAGAAAGAGTGCCACCTACTGGCCCTCCAACACCACTTCCAGCAGCATCTGGTCTCCCATCTAGGGACTGACCAGGACCAACCCTGCTTAGCTTCAGAAGCAAGTCAGCAGTGGGATACAGGGTGGTATGCTGCTGGCTATGCTAGCTGATTAGTGGGTTAGGGTTAGTGGGTTACTGGACAGACGGTTAGTGGGTTACTGGACAGAGGGTTAGGGTTTGGTATTTGGTATTTTATTAGGATCCCCATTAGCTGTTGCAAAAGCAGCAGCTACTCTTCCTGGGGTCCACACAAAACATGAAACATAATGACATAATACAGAACATCATTAGACAAGAACAGCTCAAGGATAGAACTACATACATTTTTTAAAAGGCACACGTAGCCTACATATCAATTCATACACACAAACTATCTAGGTCAAATAGGGGAGAGGCGTTGTACTGTGAGGTGTTTCTTTATCTGTTTATTAAAACCAGGTTTGCTGTTCATTTGAGCAATATGAGATGGAAGGAAGTTCCATGCAATAATGGCTCTATAATACTGTACGCTTTCTTGAATTTGTTCTGGATTTTGGGTCTGTGAAAAGACCCCTGGTGGCATGTCTGGTGGGGTAAGTGTGTGTGTCAGAGCTGTGTGTAAGTTGACTATGCAAACAATTTGGGATTTAACACATGAATGTTTCTTATAAAAAGAAGAAGTGATGCAGTCAGTCTCTCCTCAACTCTTAGCCAAGAGAGACTGGCATGCATAGTATTTATATCAGCCCTCTAATTACAATTAAGAGCAAAACGTGCCGCTCTGTTCTTCTGCCTAAGTTTTCCCACTTTGCCAAAGAAATAATCATTAAAATAATTGGCAACATCAAATGGTTTTTGTGATGAATAAGCCATCCGATTCGATGAAAGATGGAGTTCAATTTGTCTTTCTGCCCAAAATTTCATTTAAAGTTCTCCAAAGTTTTTGCCATAATTCTTTATATCATTGATCTGGGCTTCATAATAAAGGTTCTTCTTCTTTTTGGCCAGTTTAGTGACATCATTTCTCAGTTTGCAGTAAGCAAGCCAGTCAGATGTGCAGCCAGACGTATTAGCCACTCCTTTTGCCCATCTCTTTCAACCATACAGTTTTTCAATTCCTCATCAATCCATGGAGCCTTAACAGTTCTAACAGTCAGTCTCTTAACAGGTGCATGTTTATCAATCATTGAAAGAAGCAATTTCATAAATTCATCAAGTGCAGCGTCTGGATGCTCCTCATTAATCACATCAGACCAACAAATATTTTTAACATCATCCACATAAGAGTCACAGCAAAATCTTTTGTATGATCTCTTATACACTATTTTAGGCCCAGCTGTTGGAACTTAGGCTTTCCTGGATATAGCCACTATATTGTGATCACTGCATCCAATGGGTACGGATACAGCTTTAGAACAAAGTTCTACAGTGTTAGTAAAATGTGATTGATACATGTGGATGATCTTGTTCCTGTAGTGTTTGTAAACACCCTGGTAGGTTGATTAATAACAGATCCCCAAGAAAGTAGACCTCTCTGTTAACATCACATACACTATCCAGCATTTCACACATATTATTTAGATACTGACTGTTAGCACTTGGTGGCCTAAAGCAAAACCCCAAAAGAAAATGCTTTAGATGTGCCAAGTACAAAATAGCCTCCAACACTCCACTCAGGAAATTGGATGCAGTCTATCACAGTGCCATCCGTTTTGTCACCAAAGCCCCATATACCACCCACCACTGAGACCTGTATGCTCTCGTTGGTTGGCCCTCGCTACATACTCGTCGCCAAACCCACTGGCTCCAGGTCATCTATAAGTCTTTGCTAGGTAAAGCTCTGCCTTATCTCAGCTCACTGGTCACTATAGCAGCACACACCCGTAGCACGCGCTCCAGCAGGTATATTTCACTGGTCACCCCCAAAGCCAATTCTTCCTTTGGCCACCTTTTCTTCCAGTTCTCTGCTGCCAATGACTGGAACGAACTGCAAAAATCACTGAAGCTGGAGACTCATATCTCCCTCACTAACTTTAAGCACCAGCTGTCAGAGCAGCTCACAGATCACTGCACCTGTACATAGCCCATCTGTAAATAGCCTATCCAACTACCTCATCCCCATATTATTTTATTTTTTGCTCCTTTGCACCCCAGTATATCTGCTTGCACATTCATCTTCTGCACAGCTATCACTCCAGTGTTTAATTGCTAAATTGTAATTACTTCGCCACTACGGCCTATTTATTGCCTTACCTCCCTAATCTTACCTCATTTGCACACACTGTATATAGACTTTTCTATTGTGTTATTGACTGTACGTTTGTTTATTGCATGTGCAACTCTGTGTTGTTTGTGTCGCACTGCTTTGCTTTATCTTGGCCAGGTGGACAGAGGGTTAATGGACAGAGGGTTAATGGACAGAGGGTTAATGGACAGAGGGTTAATGGGTTAACCCATTACATGGACAGAGGGTGGACAGAGGGTTAGTGGACAGAGGGTTAGTGGACAGAGGGTTAATGGATAGAGGGTTAATGGATAGAGGGTTAATGGATAGAGGGTTAGTGGACAGAGGGTTAATGGACAGAGGGTTAATGGACAGAGGGTTAATAGACAGAGGGTTAGTGGACAGAGGGTTAGTGGACAGAGGGTTAATGGGTTAGTGGACAGAGGGTTAATGGGTTAGTGGACAGAGGGTTAATGGGTTAGTGGACAGAGGGTTAATGGACAGAGGGTTAATGGACAGAGGGTTAGTGGACAGAGGGTTAGTGGACAGAGGGTTAGTGGACAGAGGGTTAGTGGACAGAGGGTTAATGGACAGAGGGTTAATGGACAGAGGGTTAATGGACAGAGGGTTAATAGACAGAGGGTTAATGGACAGAGGGTTAATGGACAGAGGGTTAATGGACAGAGGGTTAATGGACAGAGGGTTAGTGGACAGAGGGTTAATGGATAGAGGGTTAATGGGTTAATGGACAGAGGGTTAGTGGACAGAGGGTTAATGGGTTAATGGACAGAGGGTTAATGGACAGAGGGTTAATGGGTTAATGGACAGAGGGTTAGTGGACAGAGGGTTAATGGGTTAATGGACAGAGGGTTAATGGACAGAGGGTTAATGGACAGAGGGTTAATGGATAGAGGGTTAATGGGTTAATGGACAGAGGGTTAGTGGACAGAGGGTTAATGGGTTAATGGACAGAGGGTTAATGGACAGGGGGTTAATGGGTTAATGGACAGAGGGTTAATGGACAGAGGGTTAATGGGTTAATGGACAGAGGGTTAATGGACAGAGGGTTAATGGACAGAGGGTTAATGGACAGAGGGTTAATGGACAGAGGGTTAATGGATAGAGGGTTAATGGGTTAATGGACAGAGGGTTAGTGGACAGAGGGTTAATGGGTTAATGGACAGAGGGTTAATGGACAGAGGGTTAATGGGTTAATGGACAGAGGGTTAATGGACAGAGGGTTAATGGACAGAGGGTTAATAGACAGGGGGTTAATGGTTAGTGGACAGAGGGTTAATGGACAGGGGGTTAATGGACAGAGGGTTAATGGACAGAGGGTTAATGGACAGAGGGTTAATGGACAGAGGGTTAATGGACAGAGGGTTAATGGACAGAGGGTTAATGGACAGGGGGTTAATGGACAGAGGGTTAATGGACAGAGGGTTAGTGGACAGAGGGTTAGTGGACAGAGGGTTAATGGACAGAGGGTTAATGGACAGGGGGTTAATGGACAGAGGGTTAATGGAAAGAGGGTTAATGGACAGAGGGTTAATGGACAGAGGGTTAATGGACAGAGGGTTAATGGACAGAGGGTTAATGGACAGAGGGTTAATGGACAGAAGGTTAGTGGACAGAGGGTTAATGGGTTAATGGACAGAGGGTTAATGGACAGAGGGTTAATGGACAGAGGGTTAATGGGTTAGTGGACAGAGGGTTAATGGACAGAGGGTTAATGGACAGAGGGTTAATGGACAGAGGGTTAATGGACAGGGGGTTAATGGACAGAGGGTTAATGGACAGAGGGTTAGTGGACAGAGGGTTAATGGACAGAGGGTTAATGGACAGAGGGTTAATGGGTTAATGGACAGAGGGTTAATGGACAGAGGGTTAATGGACAGAGGGTTAGTGGACAGAGGGTTAATGGGTTAACCCATTAACCCTCTGTCCATTAACCCTCTGTCCATTAACCCTCTGTCCATTAACCCTCTGTCCATTAACCCTCTGTCCACTAACCCTCTGTCCATTAACCCTCTGTCCACTAACTCTCTGTCCATTAACCCTCTGTCCACTAACCCTCTGTCCATTAACCCTCTGTCCACTAACCCTCTGTCCATTAACCCTCTGTCCATTAACCCTCTGTCCATTAACCCTCTGTCCATTAACCTTCTGTCCATTAACCCTCTGTCCATTAACCCTCTGTCCATTAACCCATTAACCCCCTGTCCATTAACCCCCTGTCCATTAACCCATTAACCCTCTGTCCACTAACCCTCTGTCCATTAACCCATTAACCCTCTATCCATTAACCCTCTGTCCATTAACCCTCTGTCCATTAACCCTCTGTCCATTAACCCTCTGTCCATTAACCCTCTGTCCATTAACCCTCTGTCCATTAACCCATTAACCCTCTATCCATTAACCCCCTGTCCATTAACCCTCTGTCCACTAACCCTCTGTCCATTAACCCTCTGTCCATTAACCCTCTGTCCACTAACCCTCTGTCCATTAACCCTCTGTCCATTAACCCTCTGTCCATTAACCCTCTGTCCACTAACCCTCTGTCCATTAACCCTCTGTCCATTAACCCTCTGTCCACTAACCCTCTGTCCATTAACCCTCTGTCCATTAACCCTCTGTCCATTAACCCATTAACCCTCTGTCCATTAACCCTCTGTCCATTAACCCTCTGTCCATTAACCCTCTGTCCATTAACCCTCTGTCCATTAACCCCTGTCCATTAACCCTCTGTCCATTAACCCATTAACCCCCTGTCCATTAACCCTCTGTCCATTAACCCATTAACCCCCTGTCCACTAACCCTCTGTCCATTAACCCATTAACCCTCTATCCATTAACCCTCTGTCCATTAACCCTCTGTCCATTAACCCTCTGTCCATTAACCCTCTGTCCATTAACACATTAACCCTCTATCCATTAACCCTCTGTCCATTAACCCTCTGTCCATTAACCCTCTGTCCATTAACCCTCTGTCCACTAACCTTCTGTCCATTAACCCTCTGTCCATTAACCCTCTGTCCATTAACCCCCTGTCCATTAACCCTCTGTCCACTAACCCTCTGTCCATTAACCCTCTGTCCACTAACCCTCTGTCCATTAACCCTCTGTCTATTAACCCTCTGTCCATTAACCCTCTGTCCATTAACCCTCTGTCCATTAACCCTCTGTCCACTAACCCTCTGTCCACTAACCCTCTGTCCACTAACCCTCTGTCCATTAACCCTCTGTCCATTAACCCTCTGTCCACTAACCCTCTGTCCACTAACCCTCTGTCCACTAACCCTCTGTCCACTAACCCTCTGTCCATTAACCCTCTGTCTATTAACCCTCTGTCCATTAACCCTCTGTCCATTAACCCTCTGTCCATTAACCCTCTGTCCATTAACCCTCTGTCCATTAACCTTCTGTCCATTAACCCTCTGTCCATTAACCCTCTGTCCATTAACCCCCTGTCCATTAACCCTCTGTCCATTAACCCTCTGTCCATTAACCCTCTGTCCATTAACCCTCTGTCCACTAACCCTCTGTCCATTAACCCTCTGTCCACTAACCCTCTGTCCACTAACCCTCTGTCCATTAACCCTCTGTCCACTAACCCTCTGTCCATTAACCCATTAACCCTCTGTCCACTAACCCTCTGTCCATTAACCCTCTGTCCATTAACCCTCTGTCCATTAACCCTCTGTCCATTAACCCATTAACCCTCTGTCCATTAACCCATTAACCCTCTGTCCACTAACCTTCTGTCCATTAACCCTCTGTCCATTAACCCTCTGTCCATTAACCCATTAACCCTCTATCCATTAACCCTCTGTCCATTAACCCTCTGTCCATTAACCCTCTGTCCATTAACCCTCTGTCCACTAACCTTCTGTCCATTAACCCTCTGTCCATTAACCCTCTGTCCACTAACCTTCTGTCCATTAACCCTCTGTCCACTAACCCTCTGTCCATTAACCCTCTGTCCACTAACCCTCTGTCCATTAACCCTCTGTCCATTAACCCTCTGTCCACTAACCTTCTGTCCATTAACGCTCTGTCCATTAACCCTCTGTCCACTAACCTTCTGTCCATTAACCCTCTGTCTATTAACCCTCTGTCCATTAACCCTCTGTCCATTAACCCTCTGTCCATTAACCCCTCTGTCCATTAACCATTAACCCTCTGTCCACTAACCCTCTGTCCATTACCCTCTGTCCATTAAACCCTCTGTCCATTAACCCTCTGTCCACTAACCTTCTGTCCATTAAACCCTCTGTCCATTAACCCTCTGTCCACTAACCTTCTGTCCATTAACCCTCTGTCCACTAACCCTCTGTCCATTAACCCTCTGTCCACTAACCCTCTGTCCATTAACCCTCTGTCCACTAACCCTCTGTCCATTAACCCTCTGTCCACTAACCTTGTGTCCATTAACCCATTAACCCTCTGTCCATTAACCCCCTGTCCATTAACCTTCTGTCCATTAACCCTCTGTCCATTAACCCTCTGTCCATTAACCCATTAACCCTCTGTCCATTAACCCCCTGTCCATTAACCTTCTGTCCATTAACCCTCTGTCCATTAACCCTCTGTCCACTAACCCTCTGTCCATTAACCCTCTGTCCATTAACCCTCTGTCCATTAACCCTCTGTCCATTAACCCTCTGTCCATTAACCCTCTGTCCACTAACCCTCTGTCCATTAACCCTCTGTCCACTAACCTTCTGTCCATTAACCCTCTGTCCATTAACCCTCTGTCCACTAACCTTCTGTCCATTAACCCTCTGTCCATTAACCCTCTGTCCATTAACCCTCTGTCCATTAACCCTCTGTCCATTAACCCTCTGTCCATTAACCCATTAACCCTCTGTCCATTAACCCATTAACCCTCTGTCCATTAACCCCTCTGTCCATTAACCCTCTGTCCATTAACCCTCTGTCCATTAACCCATTAACATTCAGATCAAGCTTTCAGTTGATTCTAGGACTATGTAGCTTTTTTTTTTTAAATGTATTTTTACCACATAGTCTAACCTAACATAAGTGTTTACAACCGTGAGGCTTGACACTTTTGACAGCTGCACAACACAACTGTGTCAACTGTGTCTGATGTCTT
Organism: Salvelinus namaycush; assembly: GCF_016432855.1. Lineage (NCBI taxonomy): Eukaryota > Metazoa > Chordata > Actinopteri > Salmoniformes > Salmonidae > Salvelinus > Salvelinus namaycush. The sequence goes on from NC_052308.1 coordinate 2,325,639, forward strand.
TCCTCAGGGGCCACATTCCCCAACCCGTTGGGGCCCATTTCGCTTAAAAAAAAACAGAACAAAGCCTCATTTCCCTTTTATAGCTTTAAACATAGAAGATTGGACTTCTGAGTAAAAATAAAGAGCGGATCAGACTGCCGAGTGAAAGGACAACTGTGTGGTAAATCCTTCACTAAAGGCCCGATAAAACGCCTTCCTGGAGTTGTAATGCTGACGACTTCTGTGGTATTTAGGCCTTTCCTTTTCACTGGTTCACAATTCAAACTGTATCATTCCACACACCTGTCTCCCTGGAGCTGCTCAGTACTTGTCTGTTTGTCTACGAGATGCTTTAGTCTGTCTTTGTGTCTGTTTGAAAATGTTACTAGCTGTCACATCACTGATTTTTCTGTCGTTGTTTCCAAGGATTTGATGGCTAGTAATGTCTCTGTGTTTTGTTTTTGAGCGTCTCCCTGCATGTTGACCTTGGACTAACGCAGGTCACAGCCAATCCTCTCCTCTCTTCTCCATCTCACACCACCGCATGTTGGACTGGAACATAGCTGTAGCTGTTTAGTGTTTTTGCCTGTTTAAACATTTTGTATTATTTGATTTGTATCTGATATTTTTTCACACAGGTTGTTGAAACAAAGTTACATTTTCACACCACATGCATGTTCAATTCCCTCCTCTTTCTCTATTTCACTATACCTGATTTGTATGCAGACACACCTCTCACATTCCTGAGGGAGTAAATCCCATTGAAGCAGATGCAAGATGAACGCTAGACTGCTCTGTTTACGTGCTTCCTGAGCAGCAACATCGGCTTCATTATAGTAACACAAGAGATCTGCAAAGACGTTACCTCGTGTTTCTCATCCTACCACACACATGGGCCTAGTCTTTATAACAACACATGGGCCTAGTCTTTATCTCTGTATGTAGGAGAAGACAAACACAGACAGACACACTCTCTCTGACAGGGAGGAGGGCAGCTCGTCCCTCCCTTTACTAACAAAAACTTATCGCTCATGAAATGGGGACGTTAAGGCAATAGCAAAGAGGATGAAAAACAAAGGAGACCTTGTGTCTCTCGAGGCTTCTATTAGTA
>NC_052308.1:2326828-2419328 GCF_016432855.1 Salvelinus namaycush
TTTTTATGACAGAGGGTTTAATGGACAGAGGGTAATGGACAGAGGGGTTAATAGGGTTAGTGGACAGAGGGTTAATGGACAGGGTAATGAGGGTGAATGGACAGAGGGTTAATGGACAGAGGGTTAATGGGGTTAATGGACAGAGGGTTAATGGACTGAGGAGTTAATGGACAGAGGGTTAAGGAACAGAGGGTAATGGACAGAGGGTTAATGGACAGAGGGTTAATGGACAGAGGGTTAATGGACAGAGGGTTAATGGACAGAGGGTTAATGGACAGAGGGTTAATGGACAGAGGGTTAATGGACAGAGGGTTAATGGACAGAGGGTTAATGGACAGGGGGTTAATGGACAGAGGGTTAATGGACAGGGGGTTAATGGACAGAGGGTTAATGGGTTAATGGACAGAGGGTTAATGGGTTAATGGACAGAGGGTTAATGGGTTAATGGACAGAGGGTTAATGGGTTAATGGACAGAGGGTTAATGGGTTAATGGACAGAGGTTATATGACAGAGGGTTAATGGACAGAGGGTTAATGGACAGGAGGGTTAATGGACAGAGGGTTAATGGGTTAATGGACAGAGGGTTAATGGGTTAATGGACAGAGGGTTAATGGACAGAGGGTTAATGGACAGAGGGTTAATGGACAGAGGGTTAATGGACAGAGGGTTAATGGACAGAGGGTTAATGGACAGAAGTTATGGGCAGAGGGTTAATGGACAAGAGGGTTAATGGACAGAAGGTTAGGGACAGAGGGTTAATGGACAGAGGGTTAGTGGACAGAGGGTTAATGGACAGGGGTTAAGGGACAGAGGGTTAATGGACAGAGGGTTAATGACAGAGGGTAATGGGACAGAGGGGGGTTAAATGGAAAGAGGGTTAGTGGACAGAGGGTTAATGGACAGAGGGTTAATGGACAGTGAAGGTTAATGGACAGGGGGTTAATGGACAGAGGGTTAATGGGTTAAGGGGACAGAGGGTTAATGGACAGAGGGTTAATGGACAGAACAGGAAGGTTAATGGACAGGGGGTTAATGGACAGAGGGGTTAATAGGGTTAATGGACAGAGGGTATGGACAGAGGGTTAATGGACAGAGGGTTAATGGACAGAGGGTTAGGGACAGAGGGTTAATGGACAGAGGGTTAGTGGACAGAGGGTTAATGGACAGAGGTAGGACAGGGGTTAATGGACAGAAGGTTAGTGGACAGAGGGTTAAGGACAGAGGGTTAATGGACAGAAGGTTTAGTGGACAGAGGGTAATGGGACAGAGGGTTAATGGACAGAGGGTTAATGGACAGAGGGTTAGTGGACAGAGGAGTTAATGGGTTAATGGACAGAGGGTTAATGGAAGAGGGTTAATGGACAGAGGGTTAATGGACAGAGGGTTAATAGGACAGAGGTTAATGGGACAGAGGGTTAATGGATAGAGGGGTTAATGGGTTATGGACAGAGGGTTAATGGACAGAGGGTTAATGGACAGAAGGTTATGGACAGAGGGTTAATGGAGTTAATGGACAGAGGGTTAATGGTTAATGGACAGAGGGTTAATGGACAGAGGGTTAAGGACAGAGGGTATGGACAGGGGTTGAAGGGTTAATGGATGTTAATCCCATTAAACCCTCTGTCCATTAACCCATTAAAACTCTGTCCATTAACCCCCTGTCCATTAACACATTAAACCCCTGTCCATAACGTCCATTAACCCTCTGTCCATTAACCCCCTGTCCATTACCCTCTTGTCCATTAACCCACTGTCCATTAACCCTCTGTCCATTAACCCTCTGTCCATTAACCCTCTGTCCATTAACCTCTGTCCATTAACCCTCTGTCCATTAACCCTCTGTCCATTAAACCCTTCCATAACCCTCTGTCCATTAACCTCTGTCCATTAACCCTCTGTCCATTAACCCTCTGTCCATTAACCCTTGTCCATTAACCCTCTGTCAACTAACCTCTGCCATTAACCTCTGTCCACTAAACCCTCAGTCCATTAATGGAGAGAGGGGATCTAAATATATTGTTGGCTGCTTTACTTACATTATCTGATAGCATATTTCATCTGTAGTTTTCAATGGGGGTTTTCTTTTCACGGAACATCGTGTGAGTCAGATATTTATTTATTTTTATCTAGAAAACGGACATTTCACTTTTCATTGGGTGTATTTATTTTGGCAGGAACTGTGGAAAACCTGGGCCTGACTGAGCAGTTGACTGGGCTGGGCTGGGCTGGAGAAACACAGTGTAAAACTGCTGCTGCTGGGTACTGACTGAATAATATGAATCACTCAGTCGAGAGACTAGGGGCCAGTTTCCCAAACACATATGAAGTCCAGTCCAGGACTAAGAAGTATTTTCAAGAGACTCTCCATTAAGCATATGCTTTTAAGTCCAGAACTAGTAATGTCACTACTGTCTGTCTCTAAATAACCAATAATATCACTACTGTCTGTCTATAAATAACTAGTAATATCACTACTGTCTGTCTGTAAATAACCAGTAATAACACTACTGTCTGTCTATAAATAACCAGTCATAGCAATACTGTCTGTTAGTAAGCGTGCAAAGCTCCATATGTATGTCCAGTCATTATGTCATTTGGTTAGAGGATCAGGATCGATGGAGGCATGCTGCCAGTTAGAAGTGAGGGGTCAAAGGTTATAATGGGCATTAAGGAAGTGGAGGAGGAGTGATCATTATGGCGAAGGGATAAGGCTTCTCTAATGGAACCCTAGTCCTTAAATAGCGCAATAGGTTTGACAAGGGCCCATAACGCTCTGGTAAAAAGTAATGCTATATATAGGCAATAGGGTTCCATATGGGACATAGCCTCGTTGGTTTGTATAGAGGAGGAGGAGGTGAATAAAGACATTTACAGGTTTGATGGGAACAATCGATGGGAACAATCGATCCGGTGGGAACAATCGATCCGACGGACAGAACGTCATTGGTTAGAGTCCATTAGCCATCTAAACAGGGAATGAGCAAGTATCTACGTATCCAAGGACTGCTGAGTTTAAACTACGCCTTCAAATGAAGACGCTGTGAAGGCTCTGTTCCTATGACCTTCCCTGGAACACCGTTACTATAGGAACTGTATCACATGGTGTTCCATTAACATGGTGATCTTAGAACACGTTGTTCACTGGGAGATTTGTCTTTCTAAATCCTGCTTTGCTTTCTTCTTTCATATCGAAAACCTTTATTTACTTAGAAAAGTTACTTGTATCTACTAAATGTAGATAAGAATGTAGACATAGAACCAGTGGCGGATTTAGGTACAGGCGACATGGGCAGCCGCCCAGGGTGGCGTCTTGCCGGGGGCGGCACGGGGCGCCCGCACAAAAAAAATCGGAATGGTGACATTTACACGATCGGTTTTCGATCGCTCATTTCGCTCACGTCAATGGTATCATGTCACCGTGTGGGACTGTGGGTCAATTAATCTTGTCGGAGTGGGAGCCCTGATTCTAGTTTGTGAGCTAGGCAGGCAACTGCCTGGGAAGGTCTCCCACTCAGAAGTACGAGATGGGGAGGGGAGCGGGGGTAGGATGACCTCAGGTCTCCCCACTGGAAGCCAGAGGTAGGGGGAGGGGGGGAATCTATCAAATAGCACACCTCTAACTTTGTACAGTACTAATTAGTAAAATCAGTCACACCACGAAATGCTACCAAATAAACCAGAATTCCTTCATAATACTGTGAATATATGGTTTCACAGACATATTGCTACATTATTTTCTGGTTTGTACGAAGTCGTTAAGAATAATATAAAACCAGTCTGCACACCACCAATTTGTTTCTATTTGTCTTGGTTACTTTTTTGTATTTTTATATTTATATCGTTTTAAATGTTATGATTATTTATTTGTGTTGTTCCAAATGTCTGAATAGAAATGACAGTTAGTGGAGAATGGTGCGAACCCCCCGCCGAAGGGGCCATACAAGCTAGAACCGCCACTGCATAGAGCCACCACCAAGGTACCCTGGACAGCTCCAGTCCACTACACCATACAGACTGACAGACTGACAGACTGACAGGCTTTACAGACCACTACACCATACAGACTGACAGACTGACAGGCTTTACAGTCCACTACACCATACAGACTGACAGACTGACAGGCTTTACAGTCCACTACACCATACAGACTGACAGACTGACAGGCTTTACAGTCCACTACACCATACAGACTGACAGACTGACAGGCTTTACAGACCACTACACCATACAGACAGACAGACTGTAACACAGAGAGAAATTCAGACCAGAAAGGGGTCAAATCTACATAGATTATACACAGGTTCTACAGTAGAGAAGGGCTAGCAGTGAGCACAACCAACACAGGGGTTAAGGGTAGATGGGAGAGTCAGGGTAAACCAACACAGGGGTTAAGGGTAGATGGGAGAGTCAGGGTAAACCAACACAGGGGTTAAGGGTAGATGGGAGAGTCAGGGTAAACCAACACAGGGGTTAAGGGTAGATGGGAGAGTCAGGGTAAACCAACACAGGGGGTAAGGGTAGATGGGAGAGTCAGGGTAAACCAACACAGGGGTTAAGGGTAGATGGGAGAGTCAGGGTAAACCAACACAGGGGTTAAGGGTAGATGGGAGAGTCAGGGTAAACCAACACAGGGGTTAAGAGTAGATGGGAGAGTCAGGGTAAACCAACACAGGGGTTAAGGGTAGATGGGAGAGTCAGGGTAAACCAACACAGGGGTTAAGGGTAGATGGGAGAGTCAGGGTAAACCAACACAGGGGTTAAGGGTAGATGGGAGAGTCAGGGTAAACCAACACAGGGGTTAAGGGTAGATGGGAGAGTCAGGGTAAACCAACACAGGGGTTAAGGGTAGATGGGAGAGTCAGGGTAAACCAACACAGGGGTTAAGGGTAGATGGGAGAGTCAGGGTAAACCAACACAGGGGTTAAGGGTAGACAGGAGAGGCGGGGTAAGTCTACGGTGTGTTAAGGGTAGACAGGAGAGGCGGGGTAAGTCTAGAGTGTGTTAAGGGTAGATGGGAGAGTCAGGGTAAGTCTAGAGTGTGTTAAGGGTAGACAGGAGAGGCGGGGTAAGTCTAGAGTGTGTTAAGGGTAGACAGGAGAGGCGGGGTAAGTCTACGGTGTGTTAAGGGTAGACAGGAGAGGTGGGGTAAGTCTAGAGTGTGTTAAGGGTAGACAGGAGAGTCAGGGTAAGTCTACAGTGTGTTAAGGGTAGACAGGAGAGGCGGGGTAAGTCTACGGTGTGTTAAGGGTAGACAGGAGAGGCGGGGTAAGTCTACAGTGTGTTAAGGGTAGACAGGCGAGGCGGGGTAAGTCTACGGTGTGTTAAGGGTAGACAGGAGAGGCGGGGTAAGTCTAGAGTGTGTTAAGGGTAGACAGGAGAGTCAGGGTAAGTCTACGGTGTGTTAAGGGTAGACAGGAGAGGCGGGGTAAGTCTACAGTGTGTTAAGGGTAGACAGGAGAGGCGGGGTAAGTCTACGGTGTGTTAAGGGTAGACAGGAGAGGCGGGGTAAGTCTACAGTGTGTTAAGGGTAGACAGGAGAGGCGGGGTAAGTCTACGGTGTGTTAAGGGTAGACAGGATAGGCGGGGTAAGTCTACGGTGTGTTAAGGGTAGACAGGAGAGGCGGGGTAAGTCTACAGTGTGTTAAGGGTAGACAGGAGAGGCGGGGTAAGTCTACAGTGTGTTAAGGGTAGACAGGAGAGGCGGGGTAAGTCTACGGTGTGTTAAGGGTAGACAGGAGAGGCGGGGTAAGTCTACAGTGTGTTAAGGGTAGACAGGAGAGGCGGGGTAAGTCTACAGTGTGTTAACGGTAGACAGGAGAGGCGGGGTAAGTCTACAGTGTGTTAAGGGTAGACAGGAGAGGCGGGGTAAGTCTACAGTGTGTTAAGGGTAGACAGGAGAGGCGGGGTAAGTCTACAGTGTGTTAAGGGCAGACAGGAGAGGCGGGGTAAGTCTACGGTGTGTTAAGGGTAGACAGGAGAGGCGAGGTAAGTCTACAGTGTGTTAAGGGTAGACAGGAGAGGCGGGGTAAGTCTACAGTGTGTTAAGGGTAGACAGGAGAGGCGGGGTAAGTCTACAGTGTGTTAAGGGTAGACAGGAGAGGCGGGGTAAGTCTACAGTGTGTTAAGGGTAGACAGGAGAGGCGGGGTAAGTCTACAGTGTGTTAAGGGTAGACAGGAGAGGCGGGGTAAGTCTACGGTGTGTTAAGGGTAGACAGGAGAGGCGGGGTAAGTCTACGGTGTGTTAAGGGTAGACAGGAGAGGCGGGGTAAGTCTAGAGTGTGTTAAGGGTAGACAGGAGAGGCGGGGTAAGTCTACAGTGTGTTAAGGGTAGACAGGAGAGGCGGGGTAAGTCTACAGTGTGTTAAGGGTAGACAGGAGAGGCGGGGTAAGTCTACAGTGTGTTAAGGGCAGACAGGAGAGGCGGGGTAAGTCTACGGTGTGTTAAGGGTAGACAGGAGAGGCGGGGTAAGTCTACAGTGTGTTAAGGGTAGACAGGAGAGGCGGGGTAAGTCTACAGTGTGTTAAGGGTAGACAGGAGAGGCGGGGTAAGTCTACGGTGTGTTAAGGGTAGACAGGAGAGGCGGGGTAAGTCTACGGTGTGTTAAGGGTAGACAGGAGAGGCGGGGTAAGTCTAGAGTGTGTTAAGGGTAGACAGGAGAGGCGGGGTAAGTCTACAGTGTGTTAAGGGTAGACAGGAGAGGCGGGGTAAGTCTACAGTGTGTTAAGGGTAGACAGGAGAGGCGGGGTAAGTCTACAGTGTGTTAAGGGTAGACAGGAGAGGCGGGGTAAGTCTAGAGTGTGTTAAGGGTAGACAGGAGAGGCGGGGTAAGTCTACAGTGTGTTAAGGGTAGACAGGAGAGGCGGAGTAAGTCTACGGTGTGTTAAGGGTAGACAGGAGAGGCGGGGTAAGTCTAGAGTGTGTTAAGGGTAGACAGGAGAGGCGGGGTAAGTCTACAGTGTGTTAAGGGCAGACAGGAGAGGCGGGGTAAGTCTACGGTGTGTTAAGGGTAGACAGGAGAGGCGGGGTAAGTCTAGAGTGTGTTAAGGGTAGACAGGAGAGGCGGGGTAAGTCTACGGTGTGTTAAGGGTAGACAGGAGAGGCGGGGTAAGTCTACAGTGTGTTAAGGGTAGACAGGAGAGGCGGGGTAAGTCTAGAGTGTGTTAAGGGTAGACAGGAGAGGCGGGGTAAGTCTACAGTGTGTTAAGGGTAGACAGGAGAGGCGGGGTAAGTCTACGGTGTGTTAAGGGTAGACAGGAGAGGCGGGGTAAGTCTACAGTGTGTTAAGGGTAGACAGGAGAGGCGGGGTAAGTCTAGAGTGTGTTAAGGGTAGACAGGAGAGGCGGGGTAAGTCTACAGTGTGTTAAGGGTAGACAGGAGAGGCGGGGTAAGTCTACAGTGTGTTAAGGGTAGACAGGAGAGGCGGGGTAAGTCTACAGTGTGTTAAGGGTAGACAGGAGAGGCGGGGTAAGTCTAGAGTGTGTTAAGGGTAGACAGGAGAGGCGGGGTAAGTCTACAGTGTGTTAAGGGTAGACAGGAGAGGCGGGGTAAGTCTACAGTGTGTTAAGGGTAGACAGGAGAGGCGGGGTAAGTCTACAGTGTGTTAAGGGTAGACAGGAGAGGCGGGGTAAGTCTACAGTGTGTTAAGGGTAGACAGGAGAGGCGGGGTAAGTCTACAGTGTGTTAAGGGTAGACAGGAGAGGCGGGGTAAGTCTACGGTGTGTTAAGGGTAGACAGGAGAGGCGGGGTAAGTCTACGGTGTGTTAAGGGTAGACAGGAGAGGCGGGGTAAGTCTACAGTGTGTTAAGGGTAGACAGGAGAGGCGGGGTAAGTCTACAGTGTGTTAAGGGTAGACAGGAGAGGCGGGGTAAGTCTACGGTGTGTTAAGGGTAGACAGGAGAGGCGGGGTAAGTCTACAGTGTGTTAAGGGTAGACAGGAGAGGCGGGGTAAGTCTACAGTGTGTTAAGGGTAGACAGGAGAGGCGGGGTAAGTCTACAGTGTGTTAAGGGTAGACAGGAGAGTCAGGGTAAGTCTAGAGTGTGTTAAGGGTAGATGGGAGAGTCAGGGTAAGTCTAGAGTGTGTTAAGGGTAGACAGGAGAGTCAGGGTAAGTCTACAGTGTGTTAAGGGTAGACAGGAGAGGCGGGGTAAGTCTACAGTGTGTTAAGGGTAGACAGGAGAGGCGGGGTAAGTCTACAGTGTGTTAAGGGTAGACAGGAGAGGCGGGGTAAGTCTACGGTGTGTTAAGGGTAGACAGGAGAGTCAGGGTAAGTCTACAGTGTGTTAAGGGTAGACAGGAGAGGCGGGGTAAGTCTACAGTGTGTTAAGGGTAGACAGGAGAGGCGGGGTAAGTCTAGAGTGTGTTTAGGGGGGTGACAGGAGAGGCGGGGTAAGTCTACAGTGTGTTAAGGGTAGACAGGAGAGGCGGGGTAAGTCTACGGTGTGTTAAGGGTAGACAGGAGAGGCGGGGTAAGTCTACAGTGTGTTAAGGGTAGACAGGAGAGGCGGGGTAAGTCTACAGTGTGTTAAGGGTAGACAGGAGAGTCAGGGTAAGTCTACGGTGTGTTAAGGGTAGACAGGAGAGGCGGGGTAAGTCTACGGTGTGTTAAGGGTAGACAGGAGAGGCGGGGTAAGTCTACGGTGTGTTAAGGGTAGACAGGAGAGGCGGGGTAAGTCTAGAGTGTGTTAAGGGTAGACAGGAGAGGCGGGGTAAGTCTACAGTGTGTTAAGGGTAGACAGGAGAGGCGGGGTAAGTCTACAGTGTGTTAAGGGTAGACAGGAGAGTCAGGGTAAGTCTACGGTGTGTTAAGGGTAGACAGGAGAGTCAGGGTAAGTCTACAGTGTGTTAAGGGTAGACAGGAGAGTCAGGGTACGTCTACAGTGTGTTAAGGGTAGACAGGAGAGGCGGGGTAAGTCTACAGTGTGTTTCACTCCCAGCTACAAACCTAAGTAGCTATTTTGAGCTACGTCCTCAAACATGGGCCAGTTGGAGTGTGGCTCCAGAGTTTTGTACACCAGCGCATCTTCATCAGGACTAGCCATGAACAAGAGCCCTGAGGCCCGAGAGAGAGGAAGATGAAGGAGAGAGAGGGGGCGGTGGGAGGGGGGGGGGGGTGGAGGAGAGGTGGTGAGGGGGAACAGGGTGACAAAGAGAGAGAGGGAGAGAGAGAGAGAGAGAGAGGGAGTGCAGGTGAGAAAGAAATGTGCTGTGATTGTGTGTGTGTTCTTCTTCCTGGTATTGCAGTGGTTTGTGGGTAAACCACTGGTACCCAAAAGCAGGACGACAAGACTGACTCACACTGGACCCAGAATTAGATCTGTTTGTGCTTTTAGCCAACTTCTCACACATGTACTGTATGGCATTGGCATGACAGCAGAGTAGTTCGCCAAAGGACAAGCTGATCTGGGACCAGTCTATAACAGGCCCTGATGACTGTGGGATAATAATATTCCAATTGTCTTGAGTGTTATTCTATTGTCGTATTTCTCACCCATGATTGGTCCATTCATGCGTAGCTACTTCATGTGGTAAAGTATTCAGAATATTGAGGTGGAGTGGAGCTGCACAGATCAGGGAGGGCCCCTAAGGACAGGTCAGGGATGTCCCCTACGGACAGGTCAGGGATGTCCCCTACGGACAGGTCAGGGAGGTGCCCTACAGACAGGTCAGGGAGGGCCCCTATGGACAGGTCAGGGAGGGGCCCTACAGACAGGTCATGGAGGGCCCCTATGGATAGGTCAGGGAGGGGCCCTACAGACAGGTCAGGGAGGGCCCCTAAGGACAGGTCAGGGAGGTGCCCTACAGACAGGTCAGGGAGGGCCCCTATGGACAGGTCAGGGAGGGCCCCTACGGACAGGTCAGGGATGGGCCCTACGGACAGGTCAGGGAGGGCCCCTAAGGACAGGTCAGGGAGGGCCCCTAAGGACAGGTCAGGGAGGGCCCCTAAGGACAGGTCAGGGAGGGGCCCTATGGACAGGTCAGGGAGGGGCCCTACAGACAGGTCAGGGAGGGCCCCTAAGGACAGGTCAGGGAGGGGCCCTACAGACAGGTCAGGGAGGGCCCCTATGGACAGGTCAGGGAGGTGCCCTACAGACAGGTCAGGGAGGGCCCCTATGGACAGGTCAGGGAGGGCCCCTACGGACAGGTCAGGGATGGGCCCTACAGACAGGTCAGGGAGGGCCCTAAGGACAGGTCAGGGAGGGCCCTAAGGACAGGTCAGGGATAGCCCCTACGGACAGGTCAGGGATGGCCCCTAAGGACAGGTCAGGGATGGCCCCTACGGACAGGTCAGGGATGGCCCCTAAGGACAGGTCAGGGATGGCCCCTAAGGACAGGTCAGGGATGGCCCCTACGGACAGGTCAGGGATGGACCCTACGGACAGGTCAGGGATGGCCCCTAAGGACAGGTCAGGGATGGACCCTACGGACAGGTCAGGGATGGCCCCTAAGGACAGGTCAGGGATGGCCCCTAAGGACAGGTCAGGGATGGCCCCTAAGGACAGGTCAGGGATGGCCCCTACGGACAGGTCAGGGATGGACCCTACGGACAGGTCAGGGATGGCCCCTAAGGACAGGTCAGGGATGGCCCCTAAGGACAGGTCAGGGATGGCTCTACAGACAGGTATTTATTTTGGGTACAGTGTGCCGTCAGTCTGTTGTTGTCATCTTCCCAGGCCCTCTCTCCTTTGCTGTTCTGTGCTCAGTGAACTCCAGTGAGACAGGACAGCAGGCTAGCAGCATTGTGAGAGGAGCAGCAGAGGGCAGGGACGGTCCTACCCAGGTAACTATGGTAGGGAACTGGGATCAGCTGAGCGTTCAGCTGTTTCTCATCCGCCACCTCATAAGGTCCGTCGTCATAGAAACCAAGATCCAACAGTGTCTGGTTTAGCAGCTGGACACGCATCTCTCCTGGAAGGAACAGAGTTATAGGACACAGACAGACAGATAGACATAGATAGACACAGACAGGCAGACAGACAGACAGACAGACAGACAGACAGACAGACAGACAGACAGACAGACAGACAGACAGACAGACAGACAGACAGAGACAGACAGACAGACATGCGTACAAACACACGCACAGACAAGCACCCCCCCCCCCCACACACACACACACACAGTCAAGCACCCACCACACACACAAAGAGAGAGACAACTCCCATACATAAATAAACACACAGATATCCACTGGACACAGTCATCCCTGGGGTTACACAATGCTAATGTCAAGTACCATATGATGTAATCGTTACTCCACCTAAGGCCAGTATAACATATGATACAGTGATCCATAATTCATATTGATCACTGATGTCTCATAATGATCATCCCAATAACTAACTGCTGGGAATCAATTACTTTGATCCATCAGTATGACTACTAAGGCCAATCAGTATATTGATTAGCTTTATAAATCAATGATTTGTCCAAGGAGAGAAATACAATTTTATGAAAAACTGAATCATGACTTTTGGGTATTTTTTTAAAATATGGTTATTTATAGTGATCTGCTGTTTGACCTGTTTACCTGAGCATGAGTTCAGCTAGATAATGCCACCAATATACTGATTGGCCTTAGTAGTCATACTGTATGTTATACTGATTGATCCATTGATTGATCAGGGGTCTATTGGTGAGGAGATTTTCTTTTTCTAACTATATTCTCTCTTTTATTACACCATGTTTGAGGTCGAAAACACCTCTGACAACAAGCTTAGATTTTTTTGTTGTGAACTATCATTTTGCTCAGCACAGGTGTCAGTCCCCACTATTTAACTTTTCTTTATACAGGTTTGTCTCATTGAGATAAAATAAATAATAATAAGTAGTATGGCACCATACCTTTCCAGTTGTACGTTCCTGGAGCGCCGAACATGATGAAGTTATTGTCTGGTGTGAAGGCGGCAGACAGGCCCTGCTGACAGAAGCCAAACTGTTCGTGTCCCTGGGGTCGCCCCTCACAGAACTTCCACTCTCCTCCGTCCAAGTCATCCTTCTCTGTCAGGTCCTCACTCAGGACATAGCAACGCCCGATAGGGTCCCGCGTCTCAGACGGCAGGCCCACACGCTGACGCAGCTCATACAGGTGGGCACAGGTCTGGAGAGGGGTAGGGGTAGTACCATATCAGTCACTGGAAGAGACAGTCTACTACATTGCCCTGACAAGTAAAAAAACGACAGTAACTGCTCATTTGGTCTAAAATGAGTTCATGTCATTTTTGCTACATTAAATACATGCTTAATCACGTGGACCAGTATCCTGCCTCTATTGTATTGTGTTTTGGGGAAAATGGGGGTCATGTTAGCAGTAACTGCATACAGTTACTGTGAAACCAAGGTAAATGAAAGCCATTTTTCTCAGTTCCATGCTATGAGCTGTTACTGCCTTTTTGTTGGTAGGAAAGTACAGACATAGCCTGGTCTCAGATCTGTTTGTGGGCACGTCTGGAGAATCTGGCTACTGTAAGTAACTGGAATAGACAGTCTACTACAGACATAGCCTGGTCTCAGATCTGTTTGTGGGCACGACTGGAGAATCTGGCTACTGTAAGTAACTGGAATAGACAGTCTACTACAGACATAGCCTGGTCTCAGATCTGTTTGTGGGCACATCTGGAGAATCTGGCTACTGTAAGTAACTGGAATAGACAGTCTACTACAGACATAGCCTGGTCTCAGATCAGATCTACTACACTACACTACAGGTGGGCTCTGGTCTGGAAGGACAGGATCAGTAGCAGTACATTCTCAGCATTGGGCCCTGGTCTACTAACTACAGTACAGACATAGCCTGGTCTACCAACTACAGTACAGACATAGCCTGGTCTACTAACTACAGTACAGACATAGCCTGGTCTACTAACTACAGTACAGACATAGCCTGGTCTACTAACTACAGTACAGACATAGCCTGGTCTACCAACTACAGTACAGACATAGCCTGGTCTACTAACTACAGTACAGACATAGCCTGGTCTACTAACTACTGTACAGACATAGCCTGGTCTACTAACTACAGAACAGACATAGCCTGGTCTACTACCTACAGTACAGACATAGCCTGGTCTACTAACTACAGTACAGACATAGCCTGGTCTACTAACGACAGTACAGCCATAGCCTGGTCTACTAACTACTGTACAGACATAGCCTGGTCTACTAACTACAGTACAGACATAGCCTGGTCTACTGACTACAGAACAGACATAGCCTGGTCTACTAACTACAGTACAGACATAGCCTGGTCTACTAACTACAGTACAGACATAGCCTGGTCTACTACCTACAGTACAGACATAGCCTGGTCTACTAACTACTGTACAGACATAGCCTGGTCTACTAACTACAGTACAGGCATAGCCTGGTCTACTAACTACAGTACAGACATAGCCTGGTCTACTAACTACAGTACAGACATAGCCTGGCCTACTAACTACAGTACAACATAGCCTGGCCTACTAACTACAGTACAGGCATAGCCTGGTCTACTAACTACAGTACAGACATAGCCTGGTCCCAGATATGGTTGTGCGGTCTTGCCAACTCCTATGGCGCCATGACAACAACCGTAGGAACACAAACTGATCTGTGACCAGGCCCCAGGCCATGCCTATGGTGCCATGACAATAACCCTAGGAACACAAACTGATCTGGGACCAGGCCCCAGGCCACTACAGGCATGCTTAGTACCAGGAGTTTTTCCTTTCCTTACCACCACCTTCCCTCCAATCCCCTGGCTCTTGACTGTCACTCCTAGCCACTGGTTGTCCTTGCTCTCCCGGTCAAGGTTTACATCTCCATCGATGTCCACTCGCTCGCAGTCAAACTTCTCGCCTGTGATTGGACAGCGGTACAGGGCACCAGGACGCTGTCTCCGCATGAGGCCCAGTCCTCTGTCCCGGGGAGCTCCCACCAGTATCCTGGAAGACACAACACATCATTACTGGGAGACACAACACATCAGATCATTACTGGGAGACACAACACATCAGATCATTACTGGAAGACACAACACATCAGATCATTACTGGAAGACACAACACATCAGATCATTACTGGAAGACACAACACATCAGATCATTACTGGAAGACACAACACATCAGATCATTACTGGGAGACACAACACATCAGATCATTACTGGAAGACACAACACATCAGATCATTACTGGAAGACACAACACATCAGATCATTACTGGAAGACACAACACATCAGATCATTACTGGAGACACAACACATCAGATCATTACTGGAAGACACAACACATCAGATCATTACTGGGAGACACAACACATCAGATCATTACTGGAAGACACAACACATCAGATCATTACTGGGAGACACAACACATCAGATCATTACTGGAAGACACAACACATCAGATCATTACTGGAAGACACAACACATCAGATCATTACTGGGAGACACAACACATCAGATCATTACTGGAAGACACAACACATCAGATCATTACTGGAAGACACAACACATCAGATCATTACTGGAAGACACAACACATCAGATCATTACTGGGAGACACAACACATCAGATCATTACTGGAAGACACAACACATCAGATCATTACTGGAAGACACAACACATCAGATCATTACTGGGAGACACAACACATCAGATCATTACTGGAAGACACAACACATCAGATCATTACTGGGAGACACAACACATCAGATCATTACTGGAAGACACAACACATCAGATCATTACTGGGAGACACAACACATCAGATCATTACTGGAAGACACAACACATCAGATCATTACTGGGAGACACAACACATCAGATCATTACTGGAAGACACAACACATCAGATCATTACTGGGAGACACAACACATCAGATCATTACTGGGAGCATTGTCTCATGACTGACCCAGACACAAACTATCGAGTAGCTGGCCAGCCCATGCAAGATTTGGTTCTTGGTTCATGCCATTGTTTTGTAAACACTTTCACGCAAAGGGACTTCCAACAGTGAGTGCAATTTAGTATATGTGACCCAAGCTGGGATTCAGATTTGACTGGGAGCATGACTATAGGCCCAGGCGTGTTTCCTGGCCATATCACCTGACCAGGAAACACTCAGGGCACAACACCGTAGTTATGGGCTTTTATTGGGACCTGGGCCCCTATTCACAAAGCATCACAGAGTAGGGGTGCTGATCTATGATCAGTTTTACCACTTAGATTATACTGAATAAGATTATATGGACAGGGAGGACCTGATCCTAGATCTGCACTCATACTCTGAGACACTTTATAAATACGGCCCCTGGAGTTGTTCCTGCATGGTCAGGTCACATGGTCAGGAAACAGGAAACACCCTACTGAGATATTTTAGATGTTTATATATTTGACATGTTGTTTACAAAAAACAACCTCTGTTTCTTTCGGGGTGAGGTCACTATTCACCAACATGCAAAGCTACCGTACAGCAGCCTATCAATGTATTACTATGAGGTAGTTCCTAACACTGACACTACTGCGTGATGTCATGACTCTCTCCGTCTCCTATTTTTGTAACTGTTGCGGACCCAGAAAAAGGGTCGTTATTTTCAGTACCGTGGTGGGTGCTGATAATTTGGGGTCGTGGCTCTGGCCTTATACGGACTGGCTGGTCCAAGCAGGGGGCTATTTAAAAACTCACCGTTGAACCACATTCCACCCAACCAACCCTTTCCTCTAGTCTCCCGGCTCTCAGCCATGACATGACACATGCACGGAAGCAAGACACGGAGAAACACAGTGAAAGAGGGGGAGACAGAGAGGGAGTGATAGAGACCGATGGATGGGGAGAGAAAGAGAAAGTGTAAAGAGAGAGAGAGAGAGAGAGAGAGAGAGAGAGAGAGAGAGAGAGAGAGAGAGAGAGAGAGAGAGAGAGAAAGAGAGAGAGAGAGAGAGAGATGAGAGAGAGAGAGATGGAGCAAAGAAAATTACCACACAGGAGACACATTTTTTAAAGTATAAAATGACAGTTTTTATTGGAAGTTTCAAACCACTGTCCCCTGTTTCATGCCTACTGGACCAATGCATTAGTTTGGGAGGGAAAGCACACGAATAACCTCAAGCACGGTCTGTCTGATGTTGATATGTGCAAGCAGCACGCGTATATTACAGCATTCCCAACTGTCTGCTGCACCTCCTGGCTATAAATATGGGTTAGCTGATAGCACTAAAGAAACCAGACAAACAGACAGAGGCCTGAGGGGTGAGGCCTGAGGGGTGAGGCCTGAGGGGAGAGGCCTGAGGGGTGAGGGGAGAGGCCTGAGGGGTGAGGCCTGAGGGTGAGCAGGGTGGGCAGCAGGGCTCTGTAAGTCATCTGCAACACACTACGACTTGGGGACAGTAGGTCCCAATACTGGGATACTAATCTACAACTGAGATATCACAATCAGTCTCTCTGTGTGAACCAAGACTAAGATAGTCACTCCTAGCCTGATCCCCAGGTCTGTTTGTGCTTGAGCAAACTTCTCTGGTACCCACGACAGCAAATAAGGGGTTGGTTAATGCAATGACTAACAAACCTACTTGGTGACCAGTCAATTCCTTGCCCTGAGACATGGCTGTATAGACTCCTATGGTGTTTATAGAGGGCTACAGTCATGTCTCAGAGAAAAGTCACTCCATTGCAGTCATGTGTTAGATGGTCCAGTACAGAAATCTGAACAGAACTCCATGCAGGGTAACAGTTGGTTTATCCAACCTGACTACAGGGTAACAGTTGGTTTATTCAACCTGACAATAGGGTAACAGTTGGTTTATCTAACCTGACTACAGAGTAACAGTTGGTTTATCTAACCTGACTACAGGGTAACAGTTGGTTTATCTAACCTGACTACAGGGTAACAGTTGGTTTATCTAACCTGACTACAGGGTAACAGTTGGTTTATCTAACCTGACTACAGGGTAACAGTTGGTTTATCTAACCTGACTACAGGGTAACAGTTGGTTTATCAAACCTGACTACAGAGTAACTGTTATTTTATCCAACCTGACTACAGGGTAACAGTTGGTTTATCTAACCTGACTACAGGGTAACAGTTGGTTTATCAAACCTGACTACAGAGTAACAGTTGGTTTATCTAACCTGACTACAGGGTAACAGTTGGTTTATCTAACCTGACTACAGGGTAACAGTTGGTTTATCAAACCTGACTACAGAGTAACAGTTGGTTTATCTAACCTGACTAGAGAGTAACAGTTGGTTTATCTAACCTGACTACAGAGTAACAGTTGGTTTATCTAACCTGACTACAGAGTAACAGTTGGTTAATTCAACCTGACTACAGGGTAACAGTTGGTTTATCTAACCTGACTACAGGGTAACAGTTGGTTTATCCAACCTGACCACAGGGTAACAGTTGATTTATCCAACCTGACTAAAGGGTAACAGTTGGTTTATCTAACCTGACTACAGGGTAACAGTTGGTTTATCAAACCTGACTACAGGGTAACAGTTGATTTATCCAACCTGACTACAGGGTAACAGTTGGTTTATCTAACCTGACTACAGGGTAACAGTTGGTTTATCCAACCTGACTACAGGGTAACAGTTGGTTTATCCAACCTGACTACAGAGTAACAGTTGGTTTATCTAACCTGACTACAGGGTAACAGTTGGTTTATCTAACCTGACTACAGGGTAACAGTTGGTTTATCTAACCTGACTACAGGGTAACAGTTGGTTTATCAAACCTGACTACAGAGTAACAGTTGATTTATCCAACCTGACTACAGGGTAACAGTTGGTTTATCAAACCTGACTACAGAGTAACAGTTGGTTTATCTAACCTGACTACAGGGTAACAGTTGGTTTATCAAACCTGACTACAGAGTAACAGTTGGTTTATCTAACCTGACTACAGAGTAACAGTTGGTTTATCTAACCTGCCTACAGGGTAACAGTTGGTTTATCTAACCTGACTACAGAGTAACAGTTGGTTTATCCAACCTGACTACAGGGTAACAGTTGGTTTATCCAACCTGACTACAGGGTAACAGTTGGTTTATCCAACCTGACTACAGGGTAACAGTTGGTTTATCTAACCTGACTACAGAGTAACAGTTGGTTTATCTAACCTGACTACAGAGTAACAGTTGGTTAATTCAACCTGACTACAGGGTAACAGTTGGTTTATCTAACCTGACTACAGGGTAACAGTTGGTTTATCCAACCTGACCACAGGGTAACAGTTGATTTATCCAACCTGACTAAAGGGTAACAGTTGGTTTATCTAACCTGACTACAGGGTAACAGTTGGTTTATCAAACCTGACTACAGGGTAACAGTTGATTTATCCAACCTGACTACAGGGTAACAGTTGGTTTATCTAACCTGACAACAGGGTAACAGTTGGTTTATCCAACCTGACTACAGGGTAACAGTTGGTTTATCCAACCTGACTACAGGGTAACAGTTGGTTTATCTAACCTGACTACAGGGTAACAGTTGGTTTATCTAACCTGACTACAGAGTAACAGTTGGTTTATCTAACCTGACTACAGGGTAACAGTTGGTTTATCTAACCTGACTACAGGGTAACAGTTGGTTTATCCAACCTGACTACAGGGTAACAGTTGGTTTATCTAACCTGACTACAGGGTAACAGTTGGTTTATCCAACCTGACCACAGGGTAACAGTTGATTTATCCAACCTGACTAAAGGGTAACAGTTGGTTTATCTAACCTGACTACAGGGTAACAGTTGGTTTATCAAACCTGACTACAGGGTAACAGTTGATTTATCCAACCTGACTACAGGGTAACAGTTGGTTTATCTAACCTGACAACAGGGTAACAGTTGGTTTATCCAACCTGACTACAGGGTAACAGTTGGTTTATCCAACCTGACTACAGGGTAACAGTTGGTTTATCTAACCTGACTAAAGGGTAACAGTTGGTTTATCTAACCTGACTACAGAGTAACAGTTGGTTTATCTAACCTGACTACAGGGTAACAGTTGGTTTATCTAACCTGACTACAGGGTAACAGTTGGTTTATCCAACCTGACTACAGGGTAACAGTTGGTTTATCTAACCTGACTACAGGGTAACAGTTGGTTTATCTAACCTGACTACAGAGTAACAGTTGGGTTATCTAACCTGACTACAGGTTAACAGTTGGTTTATCTAACCTGCCTACAGGCAAACAGTTGGTTTATCCAACCTGACTACAGGGTAACAGTTGGTTTATCTAACCTGACTACAGGTTAACAGTTGGTTTATCTAACCTGACTACAGAGTAACAGTTGGTTTATCCAACCTGACTACAGAGTAACAGTTGGTTTATCCAACCTGACTACAGGGTAACAGTTGGTTTATCTAACCTGACTACAGAGTAACAGTTGGTTTATCTAACCTGACTACAGAGTAACCGTTGGTTTATTCAACCTGACTACAGGGTAACAGTTGGTTTATCTAACCTGACTACAGGGTAACAGTTGGTTTATCTAACCTGACTACAGGGTAACAGTTGATTTATCCAACCTGACTACAGAGTAACTGTTGATTTATCCAACCTGACTACAGGGTAACAGTTGGTTTATCTAACCTGATTACAGAGTAACAGTTGGTTTATCTAACCTGACTACAGGGTAACAGTTGGTTTATCTAACCTGACTACAGGGTAACAGTTGGTTTATCAAACCTGACTACAGAGTAACAGTTGGTTTATCTAACCTGACTACAGAGTAACAGTTGGTTTATCTAACCTGACTACAGAGTAACAGTTGGTTTATCTAACCTGACTACAGGGTAACAGTTGGTTTATCCAACCTGACTACAGGGTAACAGTTGGTTTATCTAACCTGACTACAGGGTAACAGTTGCTTTATCCAACCTGACCACAGGGTAACAGTTGATTTATCCAACCTGACTACAGGGTAACAGTTGGTTTATCCAACCTGACTAAAGGGTAACAGTTGGTTTATCTAACCTGACTACAGGGTAACAGTTGGTTTATCAACCCTGACTACAGGGTAACAGTTGATTTATCCAACCTGACTACAGGGTAACAGTTGGTTTATCTAACCTGACAACAGGGTAACAGTTGGTTTATCCAACCTGACTACAGGGTAACAGTTGGTTTATCAACCTGACTACAGGGTAACAGTTGGTTTATCTAACCTGACTACAGGGTAACAGTTGGTTTATCTAACCTGACTACAGAGTAACAGTTGGTTTATCTAACCTGACTACAGGGTAACAGTTGGTTTATCTAACCTGACTACAAGGTAACAGTTGGTTTATCCAACCTGACTACAGGGTAACAGTTGGTTTATCTAACCTGACTACAGGGTAACAGTTGGTTTATCTAACCTGACTACAGAGTAACAGTTGGGTTATCTAACCTGACTACAGGTTAACAGTTGGTTTATCTAACCTGCCTACAGGCTAACAGTTGGTTTATCCAACCTGACTACAGGGTAACAGTTGGTTTATCTAACCTGACTACAGGTTAACAGTTGGTTTATCTAACCTGACTACAGAGTAACAGTTGGTTTATCCAACCTGACTACAGAGTAACAGTTGGTTTATCCAACCTGACTACAGGGTAACAGTTGGTTTATCTAACCTGACTACAGAGTAACAGTTGGTTTATCTAACCTGACTACAGAGTAACCGTTGGTTTATTCAACCTGACTACAGGGTAACAGTTGGTTTATCTAACCTGACTACAGGTTAACAGTTGGTTTATCTAACCTAACTACAGAGTAACAGTTGGTTTATCCAACCTGACTACAGAGTAACAGTTGGTTTATCCAACCTGACTACAGGGTAACAGTTGGTTTATCTAACCTGACTACAGAGTAACAGTTGGTTTATCTAACCTGACTACAGAGTAACAGTTGGTTTATCCAACCTGACTACAGAGTAACAGTTGGTTTATCTAACCTGACTACAGAGTAACAGTTGGTTTATTCAACCTGACTACAGGGTACAGTTGGTTTATCTAACCTCACTGCAGGGTAACATTTGGTTTATCTAACCTGACTACAGGGTAACAGTTGGTTTATCTAACCTGACTACAGGGTAACAGTTGGTTTATCTAACCTGACTACAGGGTAACAGTTGGTTTATCAAACCTGATTACAGAGTAACTGTTGATTTATCCAACCTGACTACAGGGTAACAGTTGGTTTATCTAACCTGACTACAGAGTAACAGTTGGTTTATCTAACCTGACTACAGAGTAACAGTTGGTTTATCTAACCTGACTACAGAGTAACAATTGGTTTATCAAACCTGACTACAGAGTAACAGTTTGTTTATCTAACCTGACTACAGGGTAACAGTTGGTTTTTCAAACCTGACTACAGAGTAACAGTTGGTTTATCTAACCTGACTACAGGGTAACAGTTGGTTTATCAAACCTGACTACAGAGTAACAGTTGGTTTATCTAACCTGACTACAGGGTAACAGTTGGTTTATCTAACCTGACTACGGGGTAACAGTTGGTTTATCAAACCTGACTACAGAGTAACAGTTGGTTTATCTAACCTGACTACAGAGTAACAGTTGGTTTATCTAACCTGACTACAGAGTAACAGTTGGTTTATCTAACCTGACTACAGAGTAACAGTTGGTTAATTCAACCTGACTACAGGGTAACAGTTGGTTTATCTAACCTGACTACAGGGTAACAGTTGGTTTATCCAACCTGACCACAGGGTAACAGTTGATTTATCCAACCTGACTAAAGGGTAACAGTTGGTTTATCTAACCTGACTACAGGGTAACAGTTGGTTTATCTAACCTGACTACAGGGTAACAGTTGATTTATCCAACCTGACTACAGGGTAACAGTTGGTTTATCTAACCTGACTACAGGGTAACAGTTGGTTTAGCCAACCTGACTACAGGGTAACAGTTGGTTTATCCAACCTGACTACAGGGTAACAGTTGGTTTATCTAACCTGACTACAGGGTAACAGTTGGTTTATCTAACCTGACTACAGAGTAACAGTTGGTTTATCTAACCTGACTACAGGGTAACAGTTGGTTTATCTAACCTGACTACAGGGTAACAGTTGGTTTATCCAACCTGACTACAGGGTAACAGTTGGTTTATCTAACCTGACTACAGGGTAACAGTTGGTTTATCTAACCTGACTACAGAGTAACAGTTGGGTTATCTAACCTGACTACAGGTTAACAGTTGGTTTATCTAACCTGCCTACAGGTTAACAGTTGGTTTATCCAACCTGACTACAGGGTAACAGTTGGTTTATCTAACCTGACTACAGGGTAACAGTTGGTTTATCTAACCTGACTACAGGGTAACAGTTGGTTTATCCAACCTGACTACAGGGTAACAGTTGATTTATCCAACCTGACTACAGGGTAACAGTTGATTTATTCAACCTGACTACAGGGTAACAGTTGGTTTATCTAACCTGACTACAGGGTAACAGTTGGTTTATCTAACCTGACTACAGGGTAACAGTTGGTTTATCCAACCTGACTACAGGGTAACAGTTGGTTTATCTAACCTGACTACAGGGTAACAGTTGGTTTATCCAACCTGACTACAGGGTAACAGTTGGTTTATCTAACCTGACTACAGGGTAACAGTTGGTTTATCTAACCTGACTACAGAGTAACAGTTGGTTTATCTAACCTGACTACAGGGTAACAGTTGGTTTATTCAACCTGACTACAGAGTAACAGTTGGTTTATCTAACCTGACTACAGGGTACAGTTGGTTTTTCTAACCTCAATGCAGGGTAACATTTGGTTTATCCAACCTGACTACAGAGTAACAGTTGGTTTATTCAACCTGACTACAGGGTAACCGTTGGTTTATCTAACCTGACTACAGGGTAACAGTTGGTTTATTCAACCTGACTACAGGGTAACAGTTGGTTTATTCAACCTGACTACAGGGTAACAGTTGGTTTATCCAACCTGACTACAGGGTAACAGTTGGTTTATCCAACCTGACTACAGGGTAACAGTTGGTTTATCTAACCTGACTACAGGGTAACAGTTGGTTTATCCAACCTGACTACAGGGTAACAGTTGGTTTATCTAACCTGACTACAGAGTAACAGTTGGGTTATCTAACCTGACTACAGGTTAACAGTTGGTTTATCTAACCTGCCTACAGGCTAACAGTTGGTTTATCCAACCTGACTACAGGGTAACAGTTGGTTTATCTAACCTGACTACAGGTTAACAGTTGGTTTATCTAACCTGACTACAGAGTAACAGTTGGTTTATCCAACCTGACTACAGAGTAACAGTTGGTTTATCCAACCTGACTACAGGGTAACAGTTGGTTTATCTAACCTGACTACAGGGTAACAGTTGGTTTATCCAACCTGACTACAGGGTAACAGTTGGTTTAGAGAAGGTGGAGGAGAGGATGGAGGAGGGAGGTGGTCAGTAGGTCAAGAGGGATGGAAGGGAGGAGGGGTGGAGGGGAGGAGGGAGGAGGGATGTAAGGGTAGAGGGGTGGCGGGATGGAGGGATGGAGGAGGGGTGAAGGGGTGGAGGGATGGAGGGATGGAGGGAGGAGGGGTGGAGGGATGGAAGGGTAGAGGGGTGGAGGGAAGGAGGGAGGAGGGATGGAAGGGTAGAGGGATGGAGGGGTGGATGGGTGTAGGGGTGGAGGGGTGGAGGGATGGAGGGGTGGAGGGATGGAAGGGTGGAGGGGTGGAGGGATGCAAGGATGGAGGGGTGGAGGGATGGAGGGGTGGAGGGGTGGAGGGATGGAAGGGTGGAGGGATGGAGGGGTGGAGGGATGGAGGGGTGTAGGGGTGGAGGGATGGACAACACAATACCATAAAAATAAAAAAAACACACTATATGGAGGAAAAGTTCATCAAATATACAACATTAAGACATATTACCAGTGGGTTATAGTGGAAAATTACAAGTCAACAAAGCAGACTTAATAAACAGCAGCTAGATGGATCTGATAGCAGTTCAGTCAGTATGTTTTTGAAGGAGTGTGGTGGGATGACTGAGTCAAGTTTCAAGGTCTTTTGCAGCTCGTTCCAGTCGTCGTAGACAGAAAACTGGAATGAATGACGGCCAAAGGAAGTGCAGGCTTTGGGAATGACCAGCATGATATCTACCAGAGCAAAGGTTGCTATTGGTATTGGAGATGTTGAAGAAGGAGCTGAGGTAGAAGGGAGACCTGTAAATAAATGGATACCAGTACAGTAGGTCTGGCGTATGTAACAAGGGCCAGTTGACCAAATCAAATCAAATCAAATGTATTTATATAGCCCTTCTTACATCAGCTGATATCTCAAAGTGCTGTACAGAAACCCAGCCTAAAACCCCAAACAGCAAGCAATGCAGGTGTAGAAGCAGTGATGAGTGTTAAAGGTGGCACTGGTAAAAAAGTTCATGTGTAATAAATTACATTTAGTTTATTGAGAGAGGTTTAAGTGGGCAAGCCTGTAAACTGCATCGCCATAGTCCAGGATTGGCAGGATGGTCATTTTTGCAAGGGTGTGCTTGGCAGAGTGCGTGAGGGATACTTTTGTTGCGGTACAGTAAACACATTCTGGATTTAACTTTAGACTGAAGGTAGGTATGAAATGAGATCAGTCCAGCCATGTACCAAGGTACATGTCGACATGCTCTAGCTCTGACCCGGTGAGGGTGAGAATGTTAGGAGAGTAGACAAGTTAACATAGGTTGCAGTTAAACAGCTTTCTCTTTTTTGGGGCCGGGGGTGTTGAGGAATAGGTGACGGCTATATTGTAGGGTGGTCAGAGAGGGGCCACTTGTGTCATTGGCATAAAGGTGGATGGGGGAGTCACCAGTAGCATGCGCAACATTGTTAATATACACAGAGAATAGGGTTGGTCCGAAAATAGATCCTTGTGGAACTCCCATAGATCAGATCAGATCAAATCAAATTGTATTTGTCATATGCTTCAGGTGTAGACTAACAGTGAAATGCTTACTTATGGGCCATTCCCAACAGTGCAGAGAGAAAAAGATAAATAGTTGAAAAATAGAAAAAGAAGGATGCTGAACCTTATATTTAATAAATACACAGTGAGTAACGATAACTTGGCTATATACACCGGTGACCAGTACCGAGTCGATGTGCAGGGGTACGAGGTAATTGTGGTAGATATGTACATATAGTATAGGTAGGGATAAAGTGACTCGGCAACAGGATAAACAATAAACAGTAACAGCGGTGTATGTGATGAGTCAAAAGAGTTCATGCAAAAAGGGTCAATGCAGATAGTTAAATAGTTAACCAATAGCTACCCGGACTATCTATTTAGCAGTCTTATGGCTTGGGGGTAGAAGCTGTTCAGGGTCCCGTTGGTTCCAGACTTGGTGCATCAATACTGCTTGTTGTGCAGTAGCAGAGAGAACAGTCTATGACTTGGGTGACTGGAGTCTTTGAAAATGTTTATGACCTTCCTCTGACACCGCCTGGTATACAGGTCCTGGATGGCAGGGAGCTCAGTCCCAGTGATGTACTGGACCGTATGTAGCACCTTGCGGTCGGATGCCAAGCAGTTGCCATACCAAGCGGTGATGCAACCAGTCGTCTGCAAACTTAATGATGGTGTTGGATTCGTGCGTGGCCACGAAGTTATGGGTGAACGGGGAGTACAGGAGGGGACTAAGCACGCACCCCTGATGGTCCACCGTGTTGAGGGTCAGAGTGGCAGATGTGTTGTTGCCTACCCACACCATTTGGGGGAGGCCGTCAGGAAGTCCAGGATCTAGATGCAGAGGGAGGTGTACATTACATTACATCGCGTAATGTATTGTTGTCTCTACCTTCTTGCCCTTTGTGCTGTTGTCTGTGCCCAATACGGTGTGTACCATGTTTGTGCTGCTGCCATGTTGTGTTGCTACCATATTATTGTCATGTTGTGTTGCTACCATGCTGTGTTGTCATGTGTTGCTGCCTGGCTATGTTGTTGTCTTAGGTCTCTCTTAATGTAGTATTGTGGTGTCTCACTTGTCGTGATGTGTATTTTATCCTATATTTTTATTTTGTTATTTTTAATCCCCGCCCCGCAGGAGGCCTTTTGCCTTTTGGTAGGCCGTCGTTGTAAATAGGAATTTGTTCTTAACTGACTTGCCTAGTTAAATAAAGGTTAAATAAAAAATATATATTAAAATGTTAACCTGTTTAAAGGTCTTACCCACATCGGTAACTGAGAGCGTGATCACACAGTCGTCCAGAGCAGCTGGTGCTCTCATGTATGGTTCAGTGTTGTTAGACTCAATGTGAGAATAGAAGGTATTTAGCTCATCTGGGCGGCTCGCGTCACTGAACAGTTCGCTCCTGGGTTTCCCTTTGTAATCTGTGATAGTTTGCAAGCCTTGCCACTTCCGACGAGCGTCAGAACTGGTGTAGTCGGATTCAATCTCTGTCCTGTATTGACTCCTTCCCTGTTTGATGGTTCGTCGGAGGGTGTAGCAAGATTTCTTATAAGCATCCGCATTAGTGTCCCACTCCTTGAAACCGGTAGCTCTAGCCTTTAGCTCAGTGCAGATGTTTCCTGTAATCCATGGCTTCTGGTTGAGATATGTACGTACGGTCACTGTGGGGACGATGTTGTCGATGAACTTATTATTGAAGCCGGTGACTGATGTGGTGTACTCCTTAATGCCATCGGATGAATCCCGGAACATATTCCAGTCTGTGCTAGCATAACAATTCTGTAGCTTAGCATTCGTTTCACAGGACCATTTCCTTATTGAGCGCGTCACTGGTACTTCCTGTTTGAGTTTTTCCTTGTAAGCAGGAATCAAAGAGTTCTGATCCGATTTGCCAAATGTAGGGTGAGGTAGAGCTTTGTATGTGACTCTGTGTGTAAAGTTGATCTCGAGTGTTTTTCGCCTCTAGCTGCATAGGTGACATGCTGGTAGAAAAAATAAGTAATACGGAGTTCAGTTTTCCTGCATTAAAGTCACTGGCCACTAGGGGCGCCGCCTCTGGATGGGCATTTTCTTGTTTGCTTACGGCCCTATACAACTCGTTGAGTGCGGTCTTAGCACCAGCATCTGTTTGTGGTGGTAAATAGCTAAAACAGCTAAAAAAATATAAATTAAAACTCTCTTGATAGTCTAGGTTATAGGTCTACAGCTTATCATGAGGTGTTTTAAATCTGACCTATTTGAACCATCTGTGAACTTCTGTCACTGTGTAATGAATGATCTCACTATAATCAGTTAGTTCACGCATCCCTACAGAGATCTGCAGATAATCCACTAGGATCTGCGGCCTAAAGATCCTTTCAATTCAATTCTGAGATAGGGAAAAAACTGAGGTTATTAACGGAGGTTATTGTTACCGTAACAACAAGCAGTTTATCTTCATCCATCTGTGTTTCTAGTTACTGATGGACTGATAGGACTATTACATTTACATTTACATTTAAGTCATTTAGCAGACGCTCTTATCCAGAGCGACTTACAAATTGGTGCATTCACCTTATGATATCCAGTGGAACAACCACTTTACAATAGTGCATCTAACTCTTTTAAGGGGGAGGGGGGGGGGTAGAAGGATTACTTTATCCTATCCTAGGTATTCCTTAAAGAGGTGGGGTTTCAGGTGTCTCCGGAAGGTGGTGATTGACTCCGCTGACCTGGCGTCATGAGGGAGTTTGTTCCACCATTGGGGTGCCAGAGCAGCGAACAGTATAAATAATGAGATAGGATACGAGAGAGAGAGAGAGAGAGAGAGAGAGAGAGAGAGAGAGAGAGAGAGAGAGAGAGAGAGAGAGAGAGAGAGAGAGAGAGAGAGAGAGAGACATCTTCTGTTCCTATTGGCTTTGACAGGCTATCATGTAGACAATTTATTATTTACATTTATTAAAGGTAAATGTCCTATTATTGACTGATAGGACTATTAAAGATAAATATCCTATTATTGACTGATAGGACTATTAAAGATAAATGTCCTATTATTGACTGATAGGACTATTAAAGATAAATATCCTATTATTGACAGATAGGACTATTAAAGATAAATGTCCTATTATTGACTGAGAGGACTATTCAAGATAAATGTCCTATTATTGACTGATAGGACTATTAAAGATAAATGTCCTATTATTGACTGATAGGACTATTAAAGATAAATGTCCTATTATTGACTGATAGGACTATTAAAGATAAATGTCCTATTATTGACAGATAGGACTATTAAAGATAAATGTCCTATTATTGACTGATAGGACTATTAAAGATACATGTCATATTATTGACTGATAGGACTATTAAAGATAAATGTCCTATTATTGACTGATAGGACTATTAAAGATAAATGTCCTATTATTGACTGATAGGACTATTAAAGATAAATGTCCTATTATTGACTGATAGGACTATTAAAGATAAATGTCCTATTATTGACTGATAGGACTATTAAAGATAAATGTCCTATTATTGACAGATAGGACTATGAAAGATAAATGTCCTATTAATGACAGATAGGACTATTAAAGATAAATGTCCTATTATTGACTGATAGGACTATTAAAGATAAATGTCCTATTATTGACTGATAGGACTATTAAAGATAAATGTCCTATTATTGACTGATAGGACTATTAAAGATAAATGTTCTATTATTGAGAAAAAACCACACCCTTCTGTCACCCCAATCCCCCTCATCTCCTAATCACACACACACACACACACACACACACACACACACACACACACACACACACACACACACACACACACACACACACACACACACACACACACACACACACTCTCTCTCCCCCTCTTTCTCTCTCCGTCCCCCTCTCTCTCTTCCCCTCTCTGGCCTTAGCTCCTCTGTCACTGCCAATCCTTGTGTGACTCAGGAAGAGTGCTTCTCATATCTCTATATCAGAGGCTGCTGCCAGTTACCTCTCAGACATATGGCTTCTCATATCTCTATTTTAGTGGCTGCTGCTATATGACACATATCGCCTCTAGCCTGGCCCCAGATCAGTTTGGGCTGTCTTGCCAACTCCTATTGTCATTGTCACACTGAACACCTATGGGACTAAGCTATATAAATAATGAGATAGGATACGAGAGAGAGAGAGAGAGAGAGAGAGAGAGAGAGAGAGAGAGAGAGAGAGAGAGAGAGAGAGAGAGAGAGAGAGAGAGAGAGAGAGAGGGGGAGAGAGAGAGAGGGGGAGAGAGAGAGAGAGAGAGAGAGAGAGAGAGAGAGAGACATCTTCTGTTCCTATTGGCTTTGACAGGCTATCATGTAGACAAGCAAGGGGTGCACAGGCTGCAGACAGCGTGTAATCAAACCAGAAAGACAGTTTATCAGCTTATCCACAAAGAAACTTGTGAGAAAAAGTTCAGAGGGGGGAAAAAAGAGTGTGGGAGTAATATTCTGATGATTTGTATTATTGTACTTCAACATGTGTCAGGAGTTCCCGAGTGGCGCACAGGTCTAAGGCACTGCATCGCAGTGCTAGAGGCGTCACTACAGACACCCTGGTTCGATTACAGGCTGTATCACAACCGGCCGTCACTACAGACACCCTGGTTCGATTACAGGCTGTATCACAACCGGCCGTCACTACAGACACCCTGGTTCGATTACAGGCTGTATAACAACCGGCCGTGATTGGGAGTCCCATAAGGGCGGTGCACAATTGGCACAGCGTCGTTCGGGTTTGGCCGGTGTAGGCCGTTCATTGTAAATAAAAATGTGTTCCTAACTGACTTGCCTAGTTAAATAAAGGTAAAAAAAATAAAAATGAATAATAAATCCCACAAGGAATGGAGTTCGCAACTTGATGCAGAGATAAATCATTCATTAAATGAAGCCCCCGTCTGAGACCCAGGCATGGTCTCCAGACCTGATGATACCCTGACTGGACGCTCTGCTGCCTTACACTGAGACATAAACACTGTCCCTGGGTATAAGTTTCCCTTTAGCAGCGATCTAGGATAAGCTAACCCTCCCCAAATCCAAACCTCGACCATTAGGAGGAAAATGCAAAGCTGACCTTGGATCAGTATTAAGGCTAGGGGGAACTGATTTGAACAGACTGAGGGTGTGTGTGTGTCTGTGTGTGTGTGTGTCCAGCCAATCAGGGAGTCAACAGACCGGTCCATAGTATCAGTGAGTCAACAGACCAGTCCAGCCAATCAGGGAGTCAACAGACCAGTTCAGCCTATCAGAGAGCCAACAGACCAGTCCAGCCAATCAGGGAGTCAACAGACCAGTTCAGCCTATCAGAGAGCCAACAGACCAGTCCAGCCTATCAGGGTGTCAAAGAGGTTCTGCTAACAGGTTTCAACAAAAAGGTGTTTTCCCAGGTGATTATTTTCTGTTTTACTGATGAGAGAACAGCTGAGATGACTGTAGAGGGACTTATATCTAGACTCAACGTATCTATAGTTTTACTGATGAGAGAACAGCTGAGATGACTGTAGAGGGACTTATATCTAGACTCAACGTATCTATAGTTTTACTGATGAGAGAACAGCTGAGATGACTGTAGAGGGACTTATCTAGACTCAACGTATCTATAGTTTTACTGATGAGAGAACAGCTGAGATGACTGTAGAGGGACTTATATCTAGACTCAACGTATCTATAGTTTTACTGATGAGAGAACAGCTGAGATGACTGTAGAGGGACTTATCTAGACTCAACGTATCTATAGTTTTACTGATGAGAGAACAGCTGAGATGACTGTAGAGGGACTTATCTAGACTCAACGTATCTATAGTTTTACTGATGAGAGAACAGCTGAGATGACTGTAGAGGGACTTATCTAGACTTAACGTATCTATAGTTTTACTGATGAGAGAACAGCTGAGATGACTGTAGAGGGACTTATCTAGACTCAACGCATCTATAGTTTTACTGATGAGATAACAGCTGAGATGACTGTAGAGGGACTTATATCTAGACTCAACGTATCTATAGTTTTACTGATGAGAGAACAGCTGAGATGACTGTAGAGGGACTTATCTAGACTCAACGTATCTATAGTTTTACTGATGAGAGAACAGCTGAGATGACTGTAGAGGGACTTATCTAGACTCAACGTATCTATAGTTTTACTGATGAGAGAACAGCTGAGATGACTGTAGAGGGACTTATCTAGACTCAACGTATCTATAGTTTTACTGATGAGAGAACAGCTGAGATGACTGTAGAGGGACTTATATCTAGACTCAACGTATCTATAGTTTTACTGATGAGAGAACAGCTGAGATGACTGTAGAGGGACTTATCTAGACTCAACGTATCTATAGTTTTACTGATGAGAGAACAGCTGAGATGACTGTAGAGGGACTTATATCTAGACTCAACGTATCTATAGTTTTACTGATGAGAGAACAGCTGAGATGACTGTAGAGGGCCTTATCTAGACTCAACGTATCTATAGTTTTACTGATGACGTACTGCGTTCAGTGTCCCTTCATTACACTGTCTGCATCCCTGGACGACAGTATGTAAATTCACCAACCCTCTATATTGTCACACAATATAATACATTATGTAGCCAGAAACAATGGCTGAAGGTTAAAATTAACAAAAGTGTGGAAAAGCAAACAGATTCCAACAATATTTATGATTCTTATAATAGAATAGAATATAGAATAGAATATAATATAGAATAGAATAGAATATTGTAGAATAGAAAGTAGCTGAGGTGGAAACTGCTGCAGAACTATATTTTCCCCATAATGTGTTGTTGAACTCTGTTCCAGAGGACAATGGTAACTTCTCCAAGCTAACCCCACCCAGGGCATCTCTAGCATATTATCCCCAGCTCACCATCTGTCCCCCCTCCCCCTAGCAAATCAATATTTGAATGGCAATTTCCAACAAAGATGGGGGAATGATTGGCCCTAAGGTCTCAAGTCTAAAGATCCAACAACCCTCTCTCCACAAATAGGAGCCCCTATGTCTATCTTACCTCCAGAATCCACGAGGTGTACATGTGTTAGATATGTACAACGAAAACTATATTTTTAAATGATACCAAGCATACAGATACATGGATGAATTAGATCTAATAGAAAACCATGTGAAACTGACAACTAAGCATAAAAGAACGTGAATAAGGCAACTGAAATGGAACCATCCAACAGGCAGTATGAGGCAGTCATACATTCACACAGCTGGTCTACGGGACTGCCTAACTGCTTAATATGCACCCAGTCCACACAGTTTATTTCTCCCACTTAAACGCTGAAATAAAAAATGTTGCCAAGCGACTGACTGATGCTCTAGCACTCTAATCACACAGCCTGGTCCCATCTGGGCTGCCTGTTCTGTTCTGCTTCAGTAAGCAGAATAGTCCTGGGAGGCCTTCATTTCCTTCGGATGCTGTCTAGCCTCAAGGCCACAGAAGTAATAGGTCAGACACACCGGGAAGGACTGTCAAACGTTTGCCTGCCGACAGTAGTTAGCACCTCTGAACAGAGTGTCGGCAGTCAATCTATTTTGTGTTCACACAGCAAAAACCTGTTGATACTAGCCAGTAACCACTGTATATAGCCTCCACATTGACTCTGTATCGTAACACCCTGTATATAGCCTCCACATTGACTCTGTATCGTAACACTCTGTATATAGCCTCCACATTGACTCTGTACCGTAACACCCTGTATATAGCCTCCACATTGACTCTGTACCAGTAGCCCCTGTATATAGCCTCCACATTGACTCTGTACCGTAACACCCTGTATATAGCCTCCACATTGACTCTGTACCGTAACACCCTGTATATAGCCTCCACATTGACTCTGTACCAGTAGCCCCTGTATATAGCCTCCACATTGACTCTGTACCGTAACACCCTGTATATAGCCTCCACATTGACTCTGTACCGTAACACCCTGTATATAGCCTCCACATTGACTCTGTACCGTAACACCCTGTATATAGCCTCCACATTGACTCTGTACCGTAACACCCTGTATATAGCCTCCACATTGACTCTGTACCGTAACACCCTGTATATAGCCTCCACATTGACTCTGTACCGTAACACCCTGTATATAGCCTCCACATTGACTCTGTACCGTAACACCATGTATATAGCCTCCACCGTGACTCTGTATCACGTAACACTCTGTATATAGCCTCCACATTGACTCTGTACCGTAACACCCTGTATATAGCCTCCACATTGACTCTGTACCAGTAGCCCCTGTATATAGCCTCCACATTGACTCT
Organism: Salvelinus namaycush; assembly: GCF_016432855.1. Classification (NCBI taxonomy): domain Eukaryota; kingdom Metazoa; phylum Chordata; class Actinopteri; order Salmoniformes; family Salmonidae; genus Salvelinus; species Salvelinus namaycush. The sequence goes on from NC_052308.1 coordinate 2,360,012, forward strand.
GTACCGTAACACCCTGTATATAGCCTCCACATTGACTCTGTACCGTAACACCCTGTATATAGCCTCCACATTGACTCTGTACCAGTAGCCCCTGTATATAGCCTCCACATTGACTCTGTACCGTAACACCCTGTATATAGCCTCCACATTGACTCTGTACCGTAACACCCTGTATATAGCCTCCACATTGACTCTGTACCGTAACACCCTGTATATAGCCTCCACATTGACTCTGTACCGTAACACCCTGTATATAGCCTCCACATTGACTCTGTACCGTAACACCCTGTATATAGCCTCCACATTGACTCTGTACCGTAACACCCTGTATATAGCCTCCACATTGACTCTGTACCGTAACACCCTGTATATAGCCTCCACATTGACTCTGTACCGTAACACCCTGTATATAGCCTCCACATTGACTCTGGCCACAGCTAAATAACTACCTAGCAAGATGACGAAGAAACAACTCAATTCACTCTCAGTAATCCCATAGCAAAATGTTTAGCTAGCTAGTTAATGTTAGCATATTCGCTAGCTAGCAGAACATAGCTAGCTAGCTAGGTAGCTAGGCACTAACTAGGCAGCTAACACAGGCCACTGTTTCATGGAAATAAATTGTGATGTAATTATAATGTCATCAATTGTAATGTCAGTACGAGCTACAGTGGTTAGCTAGCTTGGAGGAAGTATTTAGTGTTGTGTGCATTGAGTCTGCGCACTTAGCTAGCTACCATCCCATAGCCTACATTGTATATGATGGGTGACTTTCTCATGAGATTTAACTGCGGATGTATTGAGAAAAGGATCTATTTTTTTCCTTTCTGTTGTCAATCCTGTTGGCCCCACCACATGGGGTTTCGTGCTCTCCGATTGGCTCAAAGTCAAGTTGTTGGCCACTGACAAGAATTGTTATTCTACAAGTAGAAACGAACGGCAGGATCGTCACAACCGGGTCGGCAAACAGTAGGCAACGCGTTTTTTCTATCAAGAGAAGGAACGGCCTCCCACTGTGATAAGTACCTATCGGCAGTCTATCGGCAATGAGAGTCTCAATGTGTTTCATGCTTTAAGCCATCAGTTTACATTGACATTCGCCCCCTACCTCAAAGACTCCAGTCACCCAAGTCATAGGCTGTTCTCTCTACTACCGCACGGCAAGCGGTACCAGAGCGCCAAGTCTAGGACCAAAAGGCCCCTTAACAGCTTCTACCCCCATGCCATAAGACTGCTGAACAACTAATCACCCCCCCCCCCCCCCCTTGTTTTTACACTGCTGCTACTCGCTGTTTATTATCTATGCATAGTCACTTTACAAATTACCTCGACTAACCTGTACCCCCGCACATTGACTCGGTACCAGTACCCCCTGTATATAGCCTCCACATTGACTCGGTACCAGTACCCCCTGTATAGAGCCTCCACATTGACTCGGTACTGGTACCCCCTGTATATAGCCTCCACATTGACACGGTACCGGTACCCCCTGTATAGAGCCTCCACATTGACTCTGTACCGGTACCACTTGTATAGAGCCTCCACATTGAATCGGTACCTGTACCCCCTGTATAGAGCCTCCACATTGACTCGGTACCGTAACACCCTGTATATAGCCTCCACATTGACTCTGTACCGTAACACCCTGTATATAGCCTCCACATTGACTCTGTACCGTAACACCCTGTATATAGCCTCCACATTGACTCTGTACCGTAACACCCTGTACATAGCCTCCACATTGACTCGGTACCGTAACACCCTGTATATAGCCTCCACATTGACTCGGTACCATAACACCCTGTATATAGCCTCCACATTGACTCTGTACCGTAACACCCTGTATATAGCCTCCACATTGACTCTGTACCAGTACCCCCTGTATAGAGCCTCCACATTGACTCGGTACTGGTACCCCCTGTATATAGCCTCCACATTGACACGGTACCGGTACCCCCTGTATAGAGCCTCCACATTGACTCTGTACCGGTACCACTTGTATAGAGCCTCCACATTGAATCGGTACCTGTACCCCCTGTATAGAGCCTCCACATTGACTCGGTACCGTAACACCCTGTATATAGCCTCCACATTGACTCTGTACCGTAACACCCTGTATATAGCCTCCACATTGACTCTGTACCGTAACACCCTGTATATAGCCTCCACATTAACTCTGTACCGTAACACCCTGTATATAGCCTCCACATTGACTCTGTACCGTAACACCCTGTACATAGCCTCTTTATTGTTACGAAATTGTATTTTTTGATTAATTGTATTTTTTTAAACTTTAGTTTATTTAGTAAATCTTTTCTTAACTCTATTTATTTGAACTGCATTGTTGGTTAATGGCTTGTAAGTAAGCATTTCACGGTAAGGTCTTTTAATTTTTTTTAACTAGGTAAGTCAGTTAAGAACAAATTCGCATTTACAATGGCGGCCTACCAAAAGGCAAAAGACCTCCTGCCGGGACAGGGGCCTGGGATAAAAAAATATATAAAAAATGTTTACAGCTGTTGTGTTCGGCGCATGTGACAAATACAATTTGATTTGAAACCTGGCTATATTGATTGGGAGTGCCACCAGCTACAGTATCTAGGTCTACTATTTATGTCTCTGAGCCTACCTTCACCATTGATCAACTACTCCTGTATACATTCCACCTGAGATCCAAGGGAAGGCAAGATACCCAAGTCTAAACATGGGATGTGCTGTGTTTGTGTGTATTTTACATGCAGAGATTCTCTATGGTTTAGCCTGGGACAACAGTTATGTTTGTGCTTCAGCCATCTCATCACAACAAAGATGTTAGATGTAGATCTCAGGCTGCATTTTATAATATTAGACAACTATTTCTTTATCATCAATAATAAATCAAGGTGTTTAATACCGCAGACACAACAAGCAGAAAGCTGCTTCCATCAACCCCTGGATCTCTGACATTTCCCCTTCTCTCTCTCTCTCTCACACACACACACACACACACACACACACACACACACACACACACACACACACACACACACACACACACACACACACACACATACACACATACACATACACACACACACGCATGCCCCCCCCCCGCCCCCACCCCCTCAGACTGTAATTTCCCCTTCCCTTTACTTCAATGGCACCTCTCCAATCTCATCTCATTATCAGAGCCCAGTCTCATACAGGACCTGAATAAATTGTCTTTGTCAGAGTAGGGGGCCTTGTCATGGTTTATTAATATCTGCAGCTTCAGGGGAAGGTGTGGAGGAGAGGGGAATATAGGGAGAGAGTAGAGAGGAGAGGAAGGCTGGGATCGGGTCCTATAGGCTCTTCATGTCACAGTCGGGTGCTTGAGTCAACTAAGACAAATTTAGCACCAGCTGAGCTGCTCATCACTCAAACAACAGAGAGAAAACAACTCTTACTGTCTTGACATGAATCATGCATTAGTCCTAAGTCAAGTGTAATGAAAGTGAGAGAGAGAGAGAGAGACAGACAGAGAGAGACAGAGAGAGACAGAGAGAGACAGAGAGAGACAGAGAGAGACAGAGGGAGACAGAGAGACAGAGAGAGACAGAGAGAGACAGAGAGAGACAGAGAGAGACAGAGAGAGACAGAGGATTAATCTCATGCTGTTGCTCTTACATCTAAGCCTCAATCAATACGATTGTATTTGAAGTGTTTGCTAACTGGTAAGAACTCAGTGTGTGCATGTGTGTGTGTTGCTCACTGCCGAATAAGCAAAACTTTCTCTCTCTCACACACACACACACTCACTCACTCAAAGACAGAAAAACAGAGCAGCTGATTAATTTTGCCCATCCATCAGATGGCAGCTAGATGTGTTTCTTTTCTTCCTGACTCTGCAGATTGTGCCTGCCTGTCTGTCCCCCTGCCTGCCTGCCTGTCTGTCCCCCTGGCTGCCTGCCTGTCTGTCCCCCTGGCTGCCTGTCTGTCCCCCTGCCTGCCTGTCTGTCCCCCTGCCTGCCTGTCTGTCCCCCTGTCTGCCTGTCTGTCCCCCTGCCTGCCTGTCTGTCCCCCTGGCTGCCTGTCTGTCCCCTTGGCTGCCTGTCTGTCCCCCTGGCTGCCTGCGAGGGCTGCAGAGTAATATTGCTGAAAGCTCTCACCCCGCTACTGAGTCTTTATTCAAGGCTAGGCAGGGCACTGGCTCGTCTGTGGGAGAATGTTAATAAGACAGGGAGGAGATGGTGTGGGAGAATGTTAATAAGACAGGGAGGGGATGGTGTGGGAGAATGTTAATAAGACAGGGAGGGGATGGTGTGGGAGAATGTTAATAAGACAGGGAGGGGATGGTGTGGGAGAATGTTAATAAGACAGGGAGGGGATGGTGTGGGAGAATGTTAATAAGACAGGGAGGGGATGGTGTGGGAGAATGTTAATAAGACAGGGAGGGGATGGTGTGGGAGAATGTTAATAAGACAGGGAGGGGATGGTGTGGGAGAATGTTAATAAGACAGGGAGGGGATGGTGTGGGAGAATGTTAATAAGACAGGGAGGGGATGGTGTGGGAGGATGTTAATAAGACAGGGAGGGGATGGTGTGGGAGAATGTTAATAAAACAGGGAGGGGATGGTGTGGGAGAATGTTAATAAGACAGGGAGGGGATGGCGTGGGAGAATGTTAATAAGACAGGGAGGGGATGGTGTGGGAGAATGTTAATAAGACATGGAGGGGATGGTGTGGGAGAATGTTAATAAGACAGGGAGGGGATGGTGTGGGAGAATGTTAATAAGACAGGGAGGGGATGGCGTGGGAGGAAGAAAAAAACAGTAGTGTGCTGATTAGTTTGTGTTGGCTTAATGTGTGTGTGTGTGTGTGTGTGTGTGTTTGGGTGTGGGTGTGTGTTTGGGTGTCTGTGTGTGTGTTTGGGTGTGTGTTTGGGTGTGTGTGTGTTTGGGTGTCTGTGTATTTGGGTGTGTGTGTGTTTGGGTGTCTGTGTATTTGGGTGTGTGTGTCTGTGTGTGTGTTTGGGTGTGTGTTTGTGTGTGTGTGTGTGTGTGTGTGTGTGTGTGTGTGTGTGTGTGTGTGTGTGTGTGTGTGTGTGTGTGTGTGTGTGTGTGTGTGTGTGTGTGTGTGTGTGTGTGTGTGTGTGTGTGTGTGTGTGTGTGTGTGTTTGGGTGTGTGTGTCTGTGCGTTCATGCAACGTGCATGAGTGTGCATGTCTGTAACTTTACAACACTATTACACATACCCCCACTCCCTCCCTCTCTGATCCATCACAAACAGATAAACAACAAAACCTTACAATAGGAAAGCTCTGACATTTACCAGCCATGTACTTGAATGATCCAAGGACAATAATTACTATGTGAAAGTCTAACAAGAGAGCTTGAAAAAAAGAGAGAGCTTGAAAAAGGAGAGAGCTTGAAAAAGGAGAGAGCTTGAAAAAGGAGAGAGCTTGAAAAAAGGAGAGAGCTTGAAAAAAGGAGAGAGCTTGAAAAAAGGAGAGAGCTTGAAAAAGGAGAGAGCTTGAAAAAAGGAGAGAGCTTGAAAAAAGGAGAGAGCTTGAAAAAGGAGAGAGCTTGAAAAAGGAGAGAGCTTGAAAAAGGGAGAGAGCTTGAAAAAAGGAGAGAGCTTGAAAAAAGGAGAGAGCTTGAAAAAGGAGAGAGCTTGAAAAAGAAGAGAGCTTGAAAAAGGAGAGAGCTTGAAAAAGGAGAGAGCTTGAAAAAGGAGAGAGCTTGAAAAAGGAGAGAGCTTGAAAAAGGAGAGAGCTTGAAAAAGGAGAGAGCTTGAAAAAAGGAGAGAGCTTGAAAAAGGAGAGAGCTTGAAAAAGGAGAGAGCTTGAAAAAGGAGAGAGCTTGAAAAAAGGAGAGAGCTTGAAAAAGGAGAGAGCTTGAAAAAGGAGAGAGCTTGAAAAAGGAGAGAGCTTGAAAAAAGGAGAGAGCTTGAAAAAGGAGAGAGCTTGAAAAAAGGAGAGAGCTTGAAAAAGAAGAGAGCTTGAAAAAGAAGAGAGCTTGAAAAAGGAGAGAGCTTGAAAAAGGAGAGAGCTTGAAAAAAGGAGAGAGCTTGAAAAAGGAGAGAGCTTGAAAAAAGGAGAGAGCTTGAAAAAAGGAGAGAGCTTGAAAAAAGGAGAGAGCTTGAAAAAAGGAGAGCTTGAAAAAGGAGAGAGCTTGAAAAAAGGAGAGAGCTTGAAAAAGGAGAGAGCTTGAAAAAAGGAGAGAGCTTGAAAAAAGGAGAGAGCTTGAAAAAAGGAGAGAGCTTGAAAAAGGAGAGAGCTTGAAAAAAGGAGAGAGCTTGAAAAAAGGAGAGAGCTTGAAAAAAGGAGAGCTTGAAAAAGGAGAGAGCTTGAAAAAGGAGAGAGCTTGAAAAAAGGAGAAAGCTTGAAAAAAGGAGAGAGCTTGAAAAAAGGAGAGAGCTTGAAAAAAGGAGAGAGCTTGAAAAAGGAGAGAGCTTGAAAAAAGGAGAGAGCTTGAAAAAAGGAGAGAGCTTGAAAAAAGAGAGAGCTTGAAAAAGGAGAGAGCTTGAAAAAGGAGAGAGCTTGAAAAAGGAGAGAGCTTGAAAAAGGGAGAGAGCTTGAAAAAAGGAGAGAGCTTGAAAAAAAGAGAGAGCTTGAAAAAGGAGAGAGCTTGAAAAAGAAGAGAGCTTGAAAAAGGAGAGAGCTTGAAAAAGGAGAGAGCTTGAAAAAAGGAGAGAGCTTGAAAAAGGAGAGAGCTTGAAAAAGGAGAGAGCTTGAAAAAGGAGAGAGCTTGAAAAAGGAGAGAGCTTGAAAAAGGAGAGAGCTTGAAAAAGGAGAGAGCTTGAAAAAGGAGAGAGCTTGAAAAAAGGAGAGAGCTTGAAAAAAGGAGAGAGCTTGAAAAAAGGAGAGAGCTTGAAAAAAGGAGAGAGCTTGAAAAAGGAGAGAGCTTGAAAAAGAAGAGAGCTTGAAAAAGAAGAGAGCTTGAAAAAGAAGAGAGCTTGAAAAAGGAGAGAGCTTGAAAAAAGGAGAGAGCTTGAAAAAAGGAGAGAGCTTGAAAAAGGAGAGAGCTTGAAAAAAGGAGAGAGCTTGAAAAAAGGAGAGAGCTTGAAAAAAGGAGAGCTTGAAAAAGGAGAGAGCTTGAAAAAAGGAGAGAGCTTGAAAAAAGGAGAGAGCTTGAAAAAAGGAGAGAGCTTGAAAAAAGGAGAGAGCTTAAAAAAAAAGCAAAAATGGAATTAGGGAGGAAAAGGGGGCAGGTTCATTTTCAACTCTTCAGCTGCTCTTCTAAAGCAGGGGGTTTATTTGACCACTTTGATGCAAATTAGCTCTCAGAAATGGTTCAATCTGTTTGGAATGTGTGAAGGAATTTTGTACTGCGCCCTTTCAAACATTCATAAATGTGATGTAGAGACGGGGAGAGAGACAGCTGTAGCCTACTGTAAATACTCTCTGTTTCTCAAAAAACAAACTGCTTATAGAAAGCAGAAAACATGTTCAATGACACGACTAAATGTGCAATGTGAAACATTGTCTGTTTTTGTGTCTTTTAGTGCAATTTTTTTTTGCATAATTAGCAGTGGACAGTGCATAAAGTTAACCCTGTCTTCATTCCCATGTAGGATTAGTTCAGCTTCTTTTGAATAATATTCATCACAAAATAAATCCAACTGGAGGCACGGTGATTGTAACGGCTGTTGTCGGGAGAAGGAGAAGACCAAGGTGCAGCGTGGTAAGTATTCATAATACTTTTAATAAATACGAATACTTGAACAAAAAAACAACAAAACGACAAACGAACAGTTCTGCAAGGTGCAATACACAAAACAGAAAACAACTACCCACAAACACAGGTGGGAAAAGGCTACCTAAGTATGGTTCTCAATCAGAGACAACGATTGACAGCTGCCTCTGATTGGGAACCATACCAGGCCAGACACATAGAAATACAACACACAGAACAAAACATAGAATGCCCACCCCAACTCACGCCCTGACCAACCAAAATAGAGACATAAAAAGGATCTCTAAGGTCAGGGCGTGACAGTGATATACAGTTTTATTTCCCAGTCTGCCACTCGGGTCCAGACGCGCTGGTATCCTGTCTAAAATAGGCAACATTCCCACTACGAATGGAATTGGGCTCTCAACGTGAAGCTCGGTGCAACCTGATCCGCTCTGCCCCTGTAGTGGGACGTTTTAGGTCCACTGGCATCAACAGTCAACCTTCCAACCACTAGGGAGGACAATTTAAAAACGACCAGGGACAGTCAACCTTCCAACCACTAGGGAGGACAATTTAAAAACGACCAGGGACAGTCAACCTTCCAACCACTAGGGAGGACAATTTAAAAACGACCAGGGACAGTCAACCTTCCAACCACTAGGGAGGACAATTTAAAAACGACCAGGGACAGTCAACCTTCCAACCACTAGGGAGGACAATTTAAAAACGACCAGGGACAGTCAACCTTCCAACCACTAGGGAGGACAATTTAAAAACGACCAGGGACAGTCAACCTTCCAACCACTAGGGAGGACAATTTAAAAACGACCAGGGACAGTCAACCTTCCAACCACTAGGGAGGACAATTTAAAAACGACCAGGGACAGTCAACCTTCCAACCACTAGGGAGGACAATTTAAAAACGACCAGGGACAGTCAACCTTCCAACCACTAGGGAGGACAATTTAAAAACGACCAAGGACAGTCAACCTTCCAACCACTAGGGAGGACAATTTAAAAACGACCAGGGACAGTCAACCACTAGGGAGGACAATTTAAAAACGACCAGGGACAGTCAACCACTAGGGAGGACAATTTAAAAACGACCAGGGACAGTCAACCACTAGGGAGGACAATTTAAAAACGACCAGGGACAGTCAACCACTAGGGAGGACAATTTAAAAACGACCAGGGACAGTCAACCTTCCAACCACTAGGGAGGACAATTTAAAAACGACCAGGGACAGTCAACCTTCCAACCACTAGGGAGGACAATTTAAAAACGACCAGGGACAGTCAACCTTCCAACCACTAGGGAGGACAATTTAAAAACGACCAGGGACAGTCAACCTTCCAACCACTAGGGAGGACAATTTAAAAACGACCAGGGACAGTCAACCTTCCAACCACTAGGGAGGACAATTTAAAAACGACCAGGGACAGTCAACCTTCCAACCACTAGGGAGGACAATTTAAAAACGACCAGGGACAGTCAACCTTCCAACCACTAGGGAGGACAATTTAAAAACGACCAGGGACAGTCAACCTTCCAACCACTAGGGAGGACAATTTAAAAACGACCAAGGACAGTCAACCTTCCAACCACTAGGGAGGACAATTTAAAAACGACCAGAGACAGTCAACCTTCCAACCACTAGGGAGGACAATTTAAAAACGACCAGGGACAGTCAACCTTCCAACCACTAGGGAGGACAATTTAAAAACGACCAGGGACAGTCAACCACTAGGGAGGACAATTTAAAAACGACCAGGGACAGTCAACCACTAGGGAGGACAATTTAAAAACGACCAGGGACAGTCAACCACTAGGGAGGACAATTTAAAAACGACCAGGGACAGTCAACCACTAGGGAGGACAATTTAAAAACGACCAGGGACAGTCAACCTTCCAACCACTAGGGAGGACAATTTAAAAACGACCAGTGACAGTCAACCTTCCAACCACTAGGGAGGACAATTTAAAAACGACCAGGGACAGTCAACCTTCCAACCACTAGGGAGGACAATTTAAAAACGACCAGGGACAGTCAACCTTCCAACCACTAGGGAGGACAATTTAAAAACGACCAGGGACAGTCAACCTTCCAACCACTAGGGAGGACAATTTAAAAACGACCAAGGACAGTCAACCTTCCAACCACTAGGGAGGACAATTTAAAAACGACCAGGGACAGTCAACCTTCCAACCACTAGGGAGGACAATTTAAAAACGACCAGGGACAGTCAACCTTCCAACCACTAGGGAGGACAATTTAAAAACGACCAGGGACAGTCAACCTTCCAACCACTAGGGAGGACAATTTAAAAACGACCAGGGACAGTCAACCTTCCAACCACTAGGGAGGACAATTTAAAAACGACCAGGGACAGTCAACCTTCCAACCACTAGGGAGGACAATTTAAAAACGACCAGGGACAGTCAACCTTCCAACCACTAGGGAGGACAATTTAAAAACGACCAGGGACAGTCAACCTTCCAACCACTAGGGAGGACAATTTAAAAACGACCAGGGACAGTCAACCTTCCAACCACTAGGGAGGACAATTTAAAAACGACCAGGGACAGTCAACCTTCCAACCACTAGGGAGGACAATTTAAAAACGACCAGGGACAGTCAACCTTCCAACCACTAGGGAGGACAATTTAAAAACGACCAAGGACAGTCAACCTTCCAACCACTAGGGAGGACAATTTAAAAACGACCAGGGACAGTCAACCTTCCAACCACTAGGGAGGACAATTTAAAAACGACCAGGGACAGTCAACCTTCCAACCACTAGGGAGGACAATTTAAAAACGACCAAGGACAGTCAACCTTCCAACCACTAGGGAGGACAATTTAAAAACGACCAGGGACAGTCAACCACTAGGGAGGACAATTTAAAAACGACCAGGGACAGTCAACCACTAGGGAGGACAATTTAAAAACGACCAGGGACAGTCAACCACTAGGGAGGACAATTTAAAAACGACCAGGGACAGTCAACCACTAGGGAGGACAATTTAAAAACGACCAGGGACAGTCAACCTTCCAACCACTAGGGAGGACAATTTAAAAACGACCAGTGACAGTCAACCTTCCAACCACTAGGGAGGACAATTTAAAAACGACCAGGGACAGTCAACCTTCCAACCACTAGGGAGGACAATTTAAAAACGACCAGGGACAGTCAACCTTCCAACCACTAGGGAGGACAATTTAAAAACGACCAGGGACAGTCAACCTTCCAACCACTAGGGAGGACAATTTAAAAACGACCAGGGACAGTCAACCACTAGGGAGGACAATTTAACAAGTGGAATTTTTTACCTTTTTTCAGAATGACTGCCAGGGTAGGAAGATTAAATACTGAGACTACCTCAATGACCTAAACTGGAACAACCATCTCAGTAACGGGTGAAATAAGTCCAACTACTAACAGATGGGTTTAGTTTAAAAATATGTTTGTTATATATCTTTGGGTATCATAAAATTAATCAACCAATCAAATACTGCAATAGAGCATGCTGGGAAATATGATATATGGTTCTATGTAGAACCCTTCTTGCCTTCCAACAAATTATTCCTGCCTTCCAAACAAACATCAAAGAAGCCTTTCTTTCAAAACGGTTCTTAGGTTCTAGATAGAACCGTTTGCCTTACAAAGAACCATTGTCTTCCAAAAACAGTTCTTCAGATCAAAATGGTTCTTGGTAGAACCCTATCATTCCGCAAAGAACCCTTTTGGAACCATTTTTTTCTAAGAGTGTAGGACACTTTAAAAATGACCAGGGACAGATTACCACCAGGGAGGACACTTAAAAAATGACTAGGAACACATACAGAAGCTGCCAAGGTAGTGAGAGATTTGGGGCTTCCTGTTGATGTCCCAGGCTAAATTATCCTACATTGGCTTCTAGTTGCATATTAGAATAAGATATTGCCAGAGTATGAGGGACTGTAGACATCTTCCAGGGACTGATACAGATCATACAGCAAGAAGAATGTTTTGTGACCTGTATCACAGAGGACAAGGGCAATGATTCTCCTCACCCCAATCATGCAAGGCAGCAGAGCTCTCATATAAGACCATGTGACCAATATAGTACACTGGATGATGTCACTCTGAAGACCAAGCTAAAGGCCAAGCTCCTACATACTGCATTGTAAATGCAATCCATATGTATTGTAAAGCATCTCAGGCAAAACTACATGCACATACAGTAGATACCTCTGACAATGGTTGATGACATTTGTACGTATACAAAGAAGCTAAATGGCCGACATACTACTCAGGCAAATTGGACAGTGGAGGGGTCTCTCTTCATCAAGCAAAGAGCTGCTATTACAGGATCCCCTTCTCATACCAGTATAAATAGACAACACACACATAACACCAGCAGCAGCCCCATCCCCCAAGCCTGTGTGGTCCCGTGTGGCTCAGTTGGTAGAGCATGGCGCTTGCAACGCCAGGGTTGTGGGTTCAATTCCCACGGGGGGACCAGGGTTCAATTCCCACGGGGGGACCAGGATGAATATGTATGAACTTTCCAATTTGTAAGTCGCTCTGGATAAGAGCGTCTGCTAAATGACTTAAATGTAAATGTAAGCCGAGACCACACACACACACACCATCTCCTCCACTTGACTAGCATTACAAGGTGCTCCTTCAGTTTATCTTAGCTAAAGCCTCTCTGTAGTCTATATAAGACATTACCAATTAGTAGAAAGCTGCTCCTATATAAATCTTGGAGGTCCACCTCAATCCTCCAGGCTCTTGGCCCCTAGTGAGTCTGAGGCATACCTATCATTTCCTTCACTTCCTTCCTTTCCATGCAAAAAGCTAGGATCATCTTTCCTCTTGTCAGTCAATATAGCTCTGTGTTACATGAGATGGAGGGGAGGGGAGGCCAGGGGCCAAGCTAGAATTGACCTTTTCTGCTATGCTTCCTACTGATTGATAATGTCCTATAGACTACGGGGAGTCGGGGGGGGGGGGGGGGGGGGGGGGGTTATGCGTCACTGGATTATAGATTCAGTGACTCATAAAGGTTATGAGTCACTGGATCTATAATAGAAGCTTCGTGAGATGTATGACATCATTCGACAGTGTTGGCAATGAACGGTGACACAGCAACTATAATGTATACAGTCCTAAACTGACCTGGTGAGTGTCAGATGAGTCAGGTGGATCAGGACAGAATAAACTGGAGCCTCAGCGAGAATACAATACAATATTACCCACTGGCCACAGAAACCCAAACCTTGTTTACCACAAGGATGAAATGAGTCAACAGTATCTAGTATATTAAGCTTCAAGCTTGAGGCTAATCACGTTTGGCTCCTCTTCTAATGAAAGGTTCGATACAACGGACACTTCTATCAAGTCTAATGGCTGTTCTGGTTATAATCAAAGTCCTGTAAAGGATCTTAACATGTATTAACATGAACATCTATATTCAAATAAGGTTTACATAAAAGTAGGATTCAGGTGCTGAATCAAATACCTCAAACAGATACTTATCAGTGAGTCAAAATAAGCGTGGGGTGAGCATATTGCTGATTTTGATGCCACAGTTACTGGCACCGGAAGTGCCTCATTATCTTAGCTTCTGGCACCGGTAGTGCTTCATTATCTTAGCTTCTGGCACCGGAAGTGCTAGCTCATAATATTTCAGGAAGTCGCAGAGCATATCAGTCCTCCATGAAGTGAGGGATAAAATGTGAAGGGAAGGGATGGTCAATATACTTTCCAATGACTTAAAGGTTAAAGGTTAGGAAGCATGAGTTTTTAATCATAAAATTAACAACGTAGTGTGGTCTAATACTTTAGTAACTTAGTTGCAGTCATGGTGTGGTTACATATAATATATTTTTTTTTGGGGGGGGGGGGGGTTTGAAATATTTATGAACTTATTTTTGGATATCTTTGGAACTACCCACAATGCACTATTGTCAACGTCATATGGAGAACTGGTGCTACCTAAGTATCTCCAGCTGGCTAATGTTAGCTACTAGCCATGCTAGCATGTAATTACATTCAAGACCAAGTGTTGGCATTGGTGAGCTTCTATGTACCCCCACGAAGAAGAAACCATAGAAATTAATGTGAAAAACTGCATCTCCTCTTTTCCTGCACGTTTGGTAGTGGTAGTCGAGCGAGCGAGCGTTGTAGTAGTTTTCCGTCGTCCGTAGCTAGTGCAGTGATACCCACAAGGATGAGCTTGCTTTGAAGTGGGACCGTTTTGTGCGGTTGGAGTGAGGGAACTGCAAGCCCATCTACTGTATGCAGTGCTCATTTTACCACGGAGGACTTCGATGGCTTAGTATAACCAATGAAAGAAAGGATTCAGCATGAGACTCCGACTGAAACCAGATGCTGTGCCGAACATGAATGTGAAGGATGCAACCTCTGTTCCCTACCGACCTACCGATACATCGCGAGCGTCAGCAGTGATGGAGATGAACCGGGTATATTCAATGTGGATTTACCACACTGTATCGCTATTGGATTAGCTGACTCTCCCTTAGCAAGCTAGTAGGGCTAACGTTAGCAGGCTAGTTGGCTAGCAACCTTGCAAGTTGATTTGTAACAATAAACTCATAAAGTATTTGCTTGTTATTTGGCTGAACATTTTACTGAAACCAGTAGTCATGAGCACAAACAATTTTGTTTAATTCGAAGTTATACATTTGAAAATATTTCTGTTGGAGTTTGACATTTATAGGAACAAGGCTGTCTTGCCGGGTCCTCCATATTACATTTTCCCGACATGACTTCAGCATTTTCTAGAATTCTGATAACTGGAAAAATAGAGTAATGAGGTGTGATGTTGTTTTGGGACTTTTGAAGCAGATTCAGATCTTACATGTGGTTTATACTACCTACTGTTTAAACCAAATCTAAACTTTGCAGAAATGCATTCATACAGTTTCTTGACTGTGTCCAACTTGTTAATAATCACTGAAATGAAATGCTAGACAGTCAGGGAGCATCAAAACGTCTCCAAACTATTGATAAGGGACTATTTTTAGCACATTTTAACCACAATCAAATATAACCCATTCTCAGTGCGACCCTCAGGTGTTACGGCTGATTTCCTCCTCTTCGTCAGAAGAGGAGGTGTAGGGATCGGACCAAAACGCAGAGTGGAAAGTGTCCATGATTTATTAACAATAAACTGAACACTACAAGAAACAAAATAACAAAAGAGAATCTAACCGACAAACAGTCCCGTGTGGCACGAACACTGACACGAAATACAAACACCCACAAAACACACGTGAAACCCCGGCTGCCTAAGTATGATTCTCAATCAGGGACAACAATTGACAGCTGCCCCTGATTGAGAATCATACCAGGCCGACACACAAAATCCCAAACTAAAAATCACACATCGACAACCCACCCAACTCACGCCCTGACCATACTAAATAAATACAAAAACAAGGGAAAACAGGTCAGGAACGTGACAGAACCCCCCCCTTAAGGTGCGAACTCCGAGCGCACCAGCTAAAACTCTAGGGGAGGGTCTGGGTGGGCTTCTGTCCGCGGTGGCGCCTCTGGCGCGGGACGTGGACCCCACCTTAACAATGTCTTTGTCCGCCTCCTTAATCGCCCCCTTGACCTTCTATGAGCGTCGATCCTCGTCGCCGACCTTGGCCTGGGGACCCTAGCCATGGGTCCCGAATGCACGGGGAATTCCGGCAGCACCGGAAAGGCGGGAGAGTGAAGGGCGCCTCTGGCGGATCCTGGCTGGCGGGCGACTCTGGCGGATCCTGGCTGGCGGGCGGCTCTGGCGGATCCTGGCTGGCGGGCGGCTCTGGCGGATCCTGGCTGGCGGGCGGCTCTGGCGGATCCTGGCTGGCGGGCGGCTCTGGCGGATCCTGGCTGGCGGGCGGCTCTGGCGGATCCTGGCTGGCAGGCGGCTCTGGCGGATCCTGGCTGGCTGGCTCTGGCGGATCCTGGCTGGCTGGCTCTGGCGGATCCTGGCTGGCTGGCTCTGGCGGATCCTGGCTGGCTGGCGGCTCTGGCTGCTCCTGTCTGGCGGACGGCTCTGGCTGCTCCTGTCTGGCGGACGGCTCTGGCTGCTCCTGTCTGGCGGACGGCTCTGGCTGCTCCTGTCTGGCGGACGGCTCTGGCTGCTCCTGTCTGGCGGACGGCTCTGACGGCTCGGGACAGACGGACAGCTCTGACGGCTCGGGACAGACGGACAGCTCTGATGGCTCGGGACAGACGGACAGCTCTGACGGCTAGGGACAGACGGGCGGCTCAGATGACGCTGGGCAGGCAGGCAGCTTAGACAGCGCTGGGCAGGCAGCTCAGACAGCGCTGGGCAGGCAGGCAGTTCAGGCAGGCAGTTCAGACAGCGCTGGGAAGGCAGGCAGTTCAGACAGCGCTGGGAAGGCAGGCAGTTCAGACAGCGCTGGGCAGGCAGGCAGTTCAGACTCTGGCTGCGCTGGAGAGGAGGAAGGCTCTGACAGCGCTGGACAGGTGGGAGCAACTGGAGAGAGAAGACGGAGAGACAGCCTGGTGCGGGGGGCTGCCACCGGAGGACTGGTACGTGGAGGTGGCACCGGATATACCGGACCGTGAAGGAGTACATGCGCTCTTGAGCACCGAGCCTGCCCAACCTTACCAGGTTGAATGGTCCCCGTAGCCCTGCCAGTGCGGCGAGGTGGAATAGCCCGCACTGGGCTATGCTGGCGAACCGGGGACACCATTTGTAAGGCTGGTGCCATGTACGCCGGCCCGAGGAGACGCACTGGAGACCAGATGCGTTGGGCCGGCTTCATGACAGCCGGCTCGATGCCCAACCTTGCCCTACCAGTGCGGCGAGGTGGAATAGCCCGCACTGGGCTAAGCACGCGTACTGGGGACACCGTGCGCTTCACCGCATAACACGGTGTCTGACCAGTACGACGCCCTCTCACTCCACGGTAAGCACGGGGAGTTGGCTCAGGTATCCTACCCGGCTTTGCCACACTCCGCGTGTGCCCCCCCCCCCAAGACTCTCGGGCTCCCAACCGCGTCGCCGCGCTGCCTCCTCATACCAGCGCCTCTCTGCCTTCGCTGCCTCCAACTCCGCCTTGGGACGGCGATATTCCCCTGGCTGAGCCCAGGGTCCCTTGCCGTCCAGGATCTCTTCCCAAGTCCAGGAGTCCTGTGTCTGTTTCCGCTGCTGCTGCTGTCGCTGCCCTTTTCCACTCCGCTTGGTCCTTTGGTGGTGGGTGTTTCTGTTATGGCAGATTTCCTCCTCTTCGTCAGAAGAGGAGGTGTAGGGATCGGACCAAAACGCAGAGTGGAAAGTGTCCATGATTTATTAACAATAAACTGAACACTACAAGAAACAAAATAACAAAAGAGAATCTAACCGACAAACAGTCCCGTGTGGCACGAACACTGACACGAAATACAAACACCCACAAAACACACGTGAAACCCCGGCTGCCTAAGTATGATTCTCAATCAGGGACAACGATTGACAGCTGCCTCTGATTGAGAATCATACCAGGCCGACACACAAAATCCCAAACTAAAAATCACACATTGACAACCCACCCAACTCACGCCCTGACCATACTAAATAAATACAAAAACAAGGAAAACAGGTCAGGAACGTGACATCAGGACTACATTGAAGACCGAAAGCAGCTTCCAGGTCAAATGCGTTTAACACCGCTGGCTTAGAACCAACTCTACTGATGAGAAGAGAAACCACTGGGTAAAATGGCCACTCAAACAAGTTTGCAGGATATTCTCCAATAATATGGCTTGAACAGCTCTTGCCTAACAGCAGAACAGCCTACTGGAGATATAACATGAGTAACTACACTTGTTACGGCAAGTTGCTTATTTTGAAATGCACTGGGATGGGTAGGAGGGGCTACTGGCGCAGGTGTCCCGGTTAGAGGACAAGGATAGGGAGAGAGGCTTGAGGTTCTGTTTTAGAGAGTCTGAGCTCCCATGTATTTCCTCCAATCAAACATAGTCCTTCATTTCCATCGACTTGTGTGGTTTGAGTATTAGACACACAGATTATTGAAATATACTGGTAAATGCAGGAGAGTTTGTACTACAGCCTGGATCGTTTGGCACAGCAACTAAAAGACAAAGGAACTCAGGTATTTAACAAATGAAATTGCTTGCAGGTGTGCTCAGAGCATAGATATTTATAGAGGTCTCTAGTGCCCAAAAGGCTATATAACATGGGTAGCACCATTAAGGACTGTGTATAGCCTCGCTACTGTTATTTTTCACTGTTTTTTTACTGTTGTTTTTATTACTTTACTTAAGTACGCTTTTCACTGTAAGGTTGTATTCTGTTGTATTCGGCGCACGTGACATATACACTTTAGGGTATGTCTCTATGAGCTTGGCACATCTAGCCACTGGGATTTTTGCCCATTCTTCAAGGCAAAACTTCTCCAGCTCCTTCAAGTTGGATGGGATCTATACACTCTATACACTTTTATTGGACTGCTACTTTGCGATCTATATACATCTCTATGACTCTGAGGTGCCTGCAATGAAATGGTCAGTTTATCTAAAAAGGCTAAGAAAAAAACGAAAGCTTTTTCTACAATACTCAACACCAATTCCGAGTAATTAAGCATTTCTCAATCTAGAAAATTGCTTCTTTCAATATCAGTGCTTCTGCTGAAGAGCCATATAAGACAAGAAAACCCCCTGTAAACATTCTAAAAGTCAGAGCTGACATCATCATTTACTCATGCCTGGCTTGGAGGATGTGATCCTGTCCTATGTTCCAGGTATATCAACAACAACCAGCAGCATCTGTTACACACAAACACACTCTGATATAAACACACACACTGTAACATAAACACAAACGCACCACCCATAAAGTACTGCAGCATGTCTGTCCACTGCTGAACCGTGTCAGTAAACTCTGAGTAAAACCTGTTAATCTCTCTCTCTCTCTCTCTCTCTCTCTCTCTCTCTCTCTCTCTCTCTCTCTCTCTCTCTCTCTCTCTCTCTCTCTCCTTCCTCTCTTTGTCTCTCTGTCTGTCTCTCTCCATCTCTCTCTCTCTTTCTCCCTCTCTCCTCCAGATGTACCTGCAGGTTCAGCTGTACAGTCAGTCAATTCAATTCAAAGGTCTTTATTGGCATGGGAAACATATGTTAACATTGCCAAAGCAAGTGAAATAGATAATAAACAAAATTGAAATAAACAATCAGAAATGAACAGTAAACATTACACTCACACAAGTTCCAAATGAATAGAGACATTTCAAATGTCCTATTATGGCTATGTACAGTGTTGTAACGATGTACAAATAGTTAAAGTACAAAAGGGAAAATAAATAAACATAAATATAGGTTGTATTAACAATGGTGTTTGTTCTTCACTGGTTGCCCTTTTCTTGTGGCAACAGGTCACAAATCTTTCTGCTGTGATGGTATACTGTGTTATTTCACCTAATAGATATGGGAGTTAATCACAATTGGATGTTTCTAATTCTTTGTGGGTCTGTGTACTCAGAGAACCCCTTGGCGTTTTCCTATTTAGTTGCATTACAACCTGTAATTTGAATGGATTTTTATTTGCATTTCATGTAACGGATATACACAAAATAGTCCAAATTGGTGAAGTGAAATGAAAAAAATTACTTGTTTCAATAAATTTAAAAAACGGAAAAGTGGTGCATGCATATGTATTCACCCCCTTTGCTATGAAGCCCCTAAATAAGATCTGGTGCAACCAATTACCTTCAGAAGTCACAAAATTAGTTAAATAAAGTCTACCTGTGTGCAATGTAAGTGTCACATGATCTGTCACATGATCTCAGTATATATACACCTGTTCTGAAAGGCCCCAGAGTCTGCAACACCACTAAGCAAGTGGCACCACCAAGCAAGTGGCACCATGAAGACCAAGGAGCTCTCCAAACAGGTCAGGGACAAAGATGTGGAGAAGTACAGATCAGGGTTTGGTTCTAAAATAATATCAGAAACTTTTAACATCCCATGGAGCACCATTAAATCCATCATAAAAAAATGGAAAGAATATGGCACCACAACAAACTTGCCAAGAGAGGGCCGCCCACCAAAACTTACGGACCAGGCAAGGAGGGCATTAATCAGAGAGGCTACATAGAGACCAACGGTAAACCTGAAGGAACTGCAAATCTCCATAGCGGAGATTAAGGTATCTGTCCATAGGACCACTTTAAGCCGTACACTCCACAGAGCTGGGCTTTACAGAAGAGTTGCCAGAAAAAAGCAATTGCTTAAAGAAAAAAATAAGCAAACGTTTGGTGTTCGCCAAAAGGCATGTGGGAGACTCCCCAAACATATGGAAAAAGGTACTCTGGTCAGATGAAATTAAAATTGAGCTTTTTGGCCATCAAGAAAAAGCTATGTCTGTTACAAACCCAACACCTCTCATCACCCCGAGAACACCATCCCCACAGTGAAGCATGGTGGTGGCAGCATCATGCTGTGGGGATGTTTTCATCGGCAGGGACTGGGAAACTGGTCAGAATTGAAGGAATGATGGATGGCGCTAAATACAGGGAAATTATTGAGGGAAACCTGTTTCAGTCTTCCAGAGATTTGAGACTGGGATGGAGGTTCACCTTCCAGCAGGACAAAGACCCTAAGCATACTGCTAAAGCAACACTCGAGTGGTTTAAGGGGAAATATTTAAATGTCTTGGAATGGCCTAGTCAAAGCCCAGACCTCAATCCAATTGTGAATCTGTGTTATGACTTAAACATTGCTGTACACCAGCAGAAGCCATCCAACTTGAAGGAGCTGGAGCAGTTTTGCCTTGAAGAATGGGCAAAAATCCCAGTGGCTAGATGTGCCAAGCTTATAGAGACATACCCCAAGAGACTTGCAGCTGTAATTGCTGCAAAAGGTGGGTCTACAAAGTATTTGACTTGGGGGGTGAATAGTTATGCACGCTCAAGTTTTCTGTTTTTTTGTCTTATTTCTTGCTTGTTTTACAATAAAAAATATTTTGCATCTTCAAAGTGGTACGCATGTTGTGTAAATCAAATAATACAAACCCCCCCCCAAAATCCATTTTAATTCCAGGTTGTAAGGCAACAAAATAGGAAAAATTACAAGGGGGGTGAATACTTTCACAAGCCACTGTGTCTCTAATATGGTCATACATTTAGCAGGAGGTTAGGAAGTGCAGCTCAGTTTCCATCTCATTTTGTGGGCAGTGTGCATATAGCCTGTCTACTCATGAGAGGCAGGTCTGCCTATGGCGATCTTTCTCAATAGCAAGGCTATGCTCATTGAGTCTGTACATAGTCTCTCCTTAAGTTTTGGTCAGTCAGTGGTCAGGTAGTGTAATTTGCTGCTGTGGACTCTCTGTTTAAGGGCCAAATAGCATTCCTGTTTGCACTGTTTTGTTTGTTAATTCTTTCCTATGTATCAAGTAGTTATATTTTTGTTGATGAATTGAGTTGCTGTCCTGGGACTCTGTGTGGTCTGTTTGTGTACAGAGTCCCAGGACCAGCTTGCTTAGGGGACTATTCTCCAGGTTCATCTCTCTGTAGGTGATGGCTTTGTTATGGAAGGTTTGGGAATCACTTCCTTTTAGGTGGTTGTAGAATTTAACGGCTCTTTTTTTTTCTTGTAGAATCTTTTCTGGATTTTGATAATTAGTGGGTATCGTTCCTAATTCTACTTTGCATAAATTACTTGGTGTTTTACATTGTACACGAAGGAGGATGTTTTTGCAGAATTCTCCATGGAGTGTCTCAATTTGGTGTTTGTCACATTTTGTGAATTCTTAGTTTGTGAGCAGACCTCACAACCATAAAGGGCAATGGGTTCTATAACTGATTCAAGTATTATTAGCCAGATCCTAATTGGTATGTTGAATTTTATGTTCCTTTTGATGGCTTACAAGGCCCTTCTTGCCTTGTCTCTCAGATCGTTCACAGCTTTGTGGATGTTACTTGGGGGGTGGCAGGTAACCTAGAGGTTAAGAACATTCAGACAGGAACAGAAAGTTCTCTGGTTCGAATCCCCGAGGCGGCAAGGTGGAAATAACAACCGCAACCGGTCCCTGATGACGTGGCCCCTCGCCAATTTAGAGGGGTTGGGTTAAATGCGAAAGACACATTTCGGTTGAATGTTATTCAATCATGCAACTGACCAGTTATCCTCTTTCCCTATCTGTGTTGCCGAGGTAGGTATATATTTTTGGTGTCTAGATGGAATTTGTATTTGTGGTCCTGACAACTGGACCTTTTTTGAAATACCATTATTTTTGTCTTACTGAGATTTACTGTCAGGGCCCAGGTCTGACAGTATCTGTGCAGAAGATCTAGGTGGTGCTGTAGGCCCTCCTTGGTTGGGGACAGAAGCACCAGATCATCAGCAAACAGTAGACATTTGACTTCAGATTCTAGTAGGGTGAGGCCGGGAGCTGCAGACTGTTCTAGTGCCTTCGCTAATTCATTAATATACAGTATATTTTGAAAGGGTGGGGCTCAAGCTTCATCCCTGTCTCAACCCACGGCCATGTGGAAATAAATCAGTATGTTTTTAACCGCACACTTGGTGTATGTGTACATGGATTTCATAATGTCGTATGTTTTTCCCCCCAACACTGCATTTCATCACTTTATATAGCAGACACTCATGCCAAATTGAGTCAAAAGCTTTTTTGAAATCAACAAAGCATGAGAAGTCTCTCTCCTCTCCTTAAGATCTATGCTGCTTCTGCTGTACAGTCAGTCTCTCTCTCCTCTTCTCCAGATCTACCTGCTGATTCAACACTACAGTCTCTCTCTCCTCTTCTCCAGATCTACCTGCGGATTCAACACTACAGTCTCTCTCTCTTCTTCTCCAGATCTACCTGCTGATTCAACGCTACAGTCTCTCTCTCCTCTTCTCCAGATCTACCTGCTGATTCAACACTACAGTCTCTATCTCCTCTTCTCCAGATCTACCTGCGGATGCAACGCTACAGTCTCTCTCTCCTCTTCTCCAGATCTACCTGCTGATTCAACGCTACAGTCTCTCTCTCTTCTTCTCCAGATCTACCTGCTGATTCAACACTACAGTCTCTATCTCCTCTTCTCCAGATCTACCTGCTGATTCAACGCTACAGTCTCTCTCTCCTCTTCTCCAGATCTACCTACTGATTCAACGCTACAGTCTCTCTCTCCTCTTCTCCAGATCTACCTGCTGATTCAACACTACAGTCTCTATCTCCTCTTCTCCAGATCTACCTGCTGATTCAACGCTACAGTCTCTCTCTCCTCTTCTCCAGATCTACCTGCTGATTCAACGCTACAGTCTCTCTCTCCTCTTCTCCAGATCTACCTGCTGATTCAACACTACAGTCTCTATCTCCTCTTCTCCAGATCTACCTGCGGATGCAACGCTACAGTCGCTCTCTCGCTCTCTCTCGCTCTCTCTCTAGTCAGTCTCACGCCTGCCTGACACCTTATCCCACATGAAAAGTGTTACAGGGTGCCCTCTCTGTACACACATACACGTGATTATTATTATACACAGTACACACACACCCATAATGAAACTACTGATTCCAGTGCTTCTAAATGATATCGATACCTGAATGACTGAATCCAAGGACTGCATGATGCAATCAGTTCAATGTAGAAATGCTGATTTACTGCTTCAGTTTAACTCAATCAGTACGGTCCTGTATTACTGCTTCAGTTTTACTCAATCAGTACAGTCCTGTATTACTGCTTCCGTTTTACTCAATCAGTACGGTCCTGTATTAGTGCCTCAGTTTAACTCAATCAGTACGGTCCTGTATTACTGCTTCAAAGACGTGAAGTGGAAATAGATTCATGCATATTGAATGTGTATAAAGGATTTAGAAAATGTACAAAATATACCAATATGTACGTTAGAACACACACACAAACGTTGCTATTCGTGCTACTGTATGCGGCTGTAGTCGACTTACCAACTGTGTGGTTCTGGGGTGAGTTGCTGGTGAAGTGCTACAGAAAATCCAAAAAAGCTCCCTTTCTCCCCCTCCTTGATCAGAGTCATGCTAGTATCCAGGTTGAACCCTGCGACCGTCAGGGAATACAGGGAGAGAAGGAGCAAAAGGAGAGGAAGACACCAGGGCTGTGAAAGAGAGACTCCATGTACCACGTGTGGTGCCATAGTCCTAGAGAATGAGCAGGTCCCTCAGCAGAGCAGAGCAGAGCAGGTTCTTCAGCAGAGCAGAACAAGTCCTTCAGCAGAGCAGAACAAGTCCTTCAGCAGAGCAGAACAAGTCCCTCAGCAGAGCAGAACAAGTCCCTCAGCAGAGCAGAACAGGTCCTTCAGCAGAGCAGAACAAGTCCTTCAGCAGAGCAGAACAAGTCCCTCAGCAGAGCAGAACAAGTCCTTCAGCAGAGCAGAACAAGTCCCTCAGCAGAGCAGAACAAGTCCCTCAGCAGAGCAGAACAAGTCCTTCAGCAGAGCAGAGCAGGTCCTTCAGCAGAGCAGAACAAGTCCTTCAGCAGAGCAGAACAGGTCCTTCAGCAGAGCAGAACAAGTCCCTCAGCAGAGCAGAACAAGTCCCTCAGCAGAGCAGAACAAGTCCTTCAGCAGAGCAGAACAAGTCCTTCAGCAGAGCAGAACAAGTCCTTCCGCAGAGCAGAACAAGTCCTTCAGCAGAGCAGAGCAGGTCCTTCAGCAGAGCAGAACAAGTCCTTCAGCAGAGCAGAACAAGTCCCTCAGCAGAGCAGAACAAGTCCTTCAGCAGAGCAGAGCAGGTCCCTCAGCAGAGCAGAACAAGTCCTTCAGCAGAGCAGAACAAGTCCTTCGGCAGAGCAGAGCAGGTCCCAGTTCAGTTACAGATGAATGAAGAGTTGTATAATTATTGTGTTTAAATTGATGAGCAGCAAAGAGAGAATGGGTATCTGCTATTTGAATCTCCTGGATTGGTATATTTCCCTTGTTTCCTTCTCTCCTTCTCTCTCTCTCCTCCTCCGTTTTCTGCTGTCAGTCTGCAGAGCAGCCTGAGAAAATGTGGCTGTGTCCGAGTTACTGTAGCTTGTGTGTGAGAGTGTGTGTGTGTGAGGTGTGTGTGCATCCCCCTCCTCTGCTGTGTGACAGAGAGAGACAGAGGACAAGTGCCTTGAATAGCCCACTCCTCCCCTACCCTACTCTTTCAATCCCTCTCTCTCTCCCATCCTGCTCTCTCTCTCTCTCTCTCTCTCTCTCTCTCTCTCCCATCCTTCTCTCTCTCTCTCTCTCTCCCATCCTGCTCTCTCTCTCTCTCTCTCCCACCCTGCTCTCTCTCTCTCAGCTGACATCAACACTTAAGGGACTGCTGCCAAAATACCAAGCTGAGTTGTCAAGATACTTGGACTCAGTTGAATAGGAAAAGACTGAAAAGAAAGTATGAGAGTTTTTTTAATCTATTAAACTCACAGTGTTTAAAAGGCATTTTTTTCCCTCTGCAGTAACTGTAACAGGTGTCTGGTTATCTGAGAAGAAAAGAAGGGGGAACATGATATTTAGAAAACATTGAAGATACCTCTGGCAGGAGAACACGGTTGATCAATAATCAAACATTGAAGATACCTCTGGCAGGAGAACACGGTTGATAATAATCAAACATTGAAGATACCTCTGGCAGGAGAACACGGCTGATCAATAATCAAACATTGAAGATACCTCTGGCAGGAGAACACGGCTGATCAATAATCAAACATTGAAGATACCTCTGGCAGGAGAACACGGCTGATCAATAATCAAACATTGAAGATACCTCTGGCAGGAGAACACGGCTGATCAATAATCAAACATTGAAGATACCTCTGGCAGGAGAACACGGCTGATCAATAATCAAACATTGAGATACCTCTGGCAGGAGAACATGGCTGATCAATAATCAAACATTGAAGATACCTCTGGCAGGAGAACACGGTTGATCAATAATCAAACATTGAAGATACCTCTGGCAGGAGAACACGGTTGATCAATAATCAAACATTGAAGATACCTCTGGCAGGAGAACACTGCTGATCAATAATCAAACATTGAAGATACCTCTGGCAGGAGAACACGGTTGATCAATAATCAAACATTGAAGATACCTCTGGCAGGAGAACACTGCTGATCAATAATCAAACATTGAAGATACCTCTGGCAGGAGAACACGGCTGATCAATAATCAAACATTATACCTCTGGCAGGAGAACACGGCTGATCAATAATCAAACATTGAAGATACCTCTGGCAGGAGAACACGGCTGATCAATAATCAAACATTGAAGATACCTCTGGCAGGAGAACACGGCTGATCAATAATCAAACATTGAGATACCTCTGGCAGGAGAACACGGCTGATCAATAATCAAACATTGAAGATACCTCTGGCAGGAGAACACGGCTGATCAATAATCAAACATTGAAGATACCTCTGGCAGGAGAACACGGTTGATCAATAATCAAACATTGAAGATACCTCTGGCAGGAGAACACTGCTGATCAATAATCAAACATTGAAGATACCTCTGGCAGGAGAACACGGCTGATCAATAATCAAACATTATACCTCTGGCAGGAGAACACGGCTGATCAATAATCAAACATTATACCTCTGGCAGGAGAACACGGCTGATCAATAATCAAACATTGAAGATACCTCTGGCAGGAGAACACGGCTGATCAATAATCAAACATTGAAGATACCTCTGGCAGGAGAACACGGCTGATCAATAATCAAACATTGAAGATACCTCTGGCAGGAGAACACGGCTGATCAATAATCAAACATTGAAGATACCTCTGGCAGGAGAACACGGCTGATCAATAATCAAACATTATACCTCTGGCAGGAGAACACGGCTGATCAATAATCAAACATTGAAGATACCTCTGGCAGGAGAACACGGCTGATCAATAATCAAACATTGAAGATACCTCTGGCAGGAGAACACGGCTGATCAATAATCAAACATTGAAGATACCTCTGGCAGGAGAACACTGCTGATCAATAATCAAACATTGAAGATACCTCTGGCAGGAGAACACAGCTGATCAATAATCAACTGAAGGTCTTCTTTCTTCTTCTCCTTTACAGAGAACATTCTGGGCCGGAATCCCATCACTTCCAGTAATTCAGAATTAGAAAAAGAGGAAAATGACATTTTAAAAAATAAGGAAATTAGCTGTAGATAGCTGCTAGCCGAAAAATATAATTGAAGATAGCTGTTAGCTGCTGGAGAAACATGGTTATCAATAAAGTTTTATAAAAGTATTTTTTTCTTTCAGAGATCTGGAATCTGGGCTGGAGTCCAGTGATCTGGAATGGACCTCCCTGACAACAGTGCAAAGTAATATGCACAGTGACCCACGATATGTAAGGACAACCCTGTGAGGGGATCAAGCGGAGAGTAACAGAAGTATCTGTGCTGTGGCATGAAAATGTGACCCAGAATTACAGGAAAACAACATTTTTGATCAATTTTAGAAGAAGGTTGTAATGTAACAAAATGTGGAAAAGGGGAAGGGGTCTGAATACTTTCCCGAATGCACTACCTGCTCTGCCACACCAAAGTCCCAGTGTCCAGTCACTCATGCCCTCGCAGCATTGTCCACAATTGTGGGAATGTTGTTGTATCCGGCCAGCCACAGCTGTTCTGATTGGACCAGCTGATTCCTGTCCTCCTGTCACTAACCTGACGTAGCAGGCGTAAAAGAAACGCCTGGAACTAGATCCCTCTACATGCTAGCCTTGACAAGAAGGGGAGGTTCTCTTCTGCACAGTTCAACCAATCCAGAAAAGGTGGGGGAGGAGTTAAGATGGAATGTCGCCTCGTCCAAAATCATCAACAAAAAAAACGTCTTTCCATTTCCCTTGAAAACCAGAACAAAACTCCTTCCCAACAAAACAGGCTGAATTTTCACAATTTCCCAACCTCATAGTGTGGAAATATAAAACATGGGGAAAATCACACATTTTTGACTGAACTGAGCCTTTTAGTTCGGACAGAGCGGCACAAACGGATTCCAAGGGGCCATGAGATCCAGAACTAGGAGGTAGGTCCTTTTTGCAAGGTATATTTTATTACTTGTAAGTATTTCATACTTCATTTTTTTTCATATTGTTTTAGTAAAAAAATACAATACTATCAAAGTCTATATTTTCCTTATCTGAAAATAAACTGTATACTGTGACAGACTGCAGTGGTCAATGTCCACTACTCGCTGATGATTCAATGAGTGATCTGGAGCTTAGATGCTTGCACTTGCTCAGCTCTCAACGCTGAGAATATCACCCTCATGTGAACTGCTTGGCATCACAAGCCAGGGGAACTCCCACATAGTGGAATAAAGCAAGCATGAGGGCCTGGCCATGGGGGCCTGGCCATGAGGGCCTGGCCATGGGGGCCTGGCCATGGGGGCCTGCACTGAGCTGTTGGCTGGCTGGCGCTGAAGCACCTGCTCTTGTTGCCCTCTGCTGCTCCGAGGTGGTGTAGGAAGGGAGAAACACAGCCATGTATCAGGGTATATCAGGGGTATGCCAGTAGGTTACCTTTTAGACGCCAAAGGAGTCAACAGACATAAATCAAGTAAAGCCTGCAGGTAGGTCCTTCTGTAATGCAGAATGGTAAACGTTCTAAATCTTTAATTATCCAGTATGGTTCTTCATTAACTCACAATGATGTAAACTTTGAATAGGTTTATATGTACAAGTCAAAGTACTAACGGTTGAGTAGTTTGTATCTACTGGTCAAAAACAAAGCAGTTGGAGCTTAAATAGCTGTTTTGTTCCTATGGATGTTCACTACACTGAAGTTCCTTGATGAAGCACTGATTACCTCCATCAAGTTCTTTGGCCAAGATGTTGGCCTAGGGCCCCGTTTTCACATAGCGTCTCACAGTAGGAGTGCTGATCTAAGATCAGTTTTGCCCTTTTTTAGTTCCATAATGAAGAAGATTGTAATGGGCAAATTCTAGATCAGTACACCTAGGAATTAATGCCATTCACAGCTCTACAAAATCTGTTTCAGACAGCGTCCTCTCTGATCATTATAGATAATCATCAGGGCTTGTATTATCTTCCATTTTCTTATTCAGTATTTATTTGGACACTTTAAAAAAAAAACTTCCTGCTCCTGAATAAAAACAAATTCTCCGAAAATAGGACGGAATCAATCTGGGAGGCCTGCATGGCATCAATAGCCTTCCCTATTGTTTTACTCATATCAATCAAGCCTGTGTTAACAAATCAAATGTAGTATTTCTATTAACATAATACAAATACTACTAATATAATAATTTACTTAGTGCATACTGTACACCAAAAAAACATAACCATGGACAAAAAGACACACACACTAACTCCTTTAAACAGAATGGTATCCTTTAAACAGAATGGTATCCTTTAAACAGAATGGTATCCTTTAAACAGAATGGTATCCTTTAAAACAGAATGGTATCCGTTAAACAGAATGGTATCCTTTAAACAGAATGGTATCTTTAAACAGAATGGTATCTTTAAAACAGAATGGTATCTTTAAAACAGAATGGTATCTTTAAACAGAATGGTATCCTTTAAACAGAATGGTATCCTTTAAAACAGAATGGTATCCTTTAAACAGAATGGTATCCTTTAAACAGAATGGTATCCTTTAAACAGAATGGTATCCTTTAAACAGAATGGTATTCTTTAAAACAGAATGGTATCTTTAAAACAGAATGGTATCCTTTAAACAGAATGGTGTCTTTAAACAGAATGGTATCTTTAAAACAGAATGGTATCTTTAAAACAGAATGGTATCCTTTAAGCAGAATGGTATCTTTAAAACAGAATGGTATCCTTTAAGCAGAATGGTATCCTTTAAACAGAATGGTGTCTTTAAGCAGAATGGTATCTTTAAACAGAATGGTATTCTTTAAACAGAATGGTATCTTTAAAACAGAATGGTATCCTTTAAGCAGAATGGTATCCTTTAAACAGAATGGTATTCTTTAAGCAGAATGGTGTTCTTTAAACAGAATGGTATTCTTTAAACAGAATGGTGTTCTTTAAACAAAATGGTATCCTTTAAACAGAATGGTATCTTTAAACAGAATGGTATCCTTCAAACAGAATAGTATCTTTAAAACAGAATGGTATCCTTTAAAAAGAATGGTATCCTTTAAACAGAATGGTATCTTTAAAACAGAATGGTATCCTTTAAGCAGAATGGTATCCTTTAAACAGAATGGTATCTTTAAAACAGAATGGTATCCTTTAAACAGAATGGTATCTTTAAAACAGAATGGTATCCTTTAAAAAGAATGGTATCTTTAAAACAGAATGGTATCTTTAAAACAGAATGGTATCCTTTAAACAGAATGGTATCCTTTAAACAGAATGGTATCCTTTAAACAGAATGGTATCCTTTAAACAGAATGGTATCCTTTAAACAGAATGGTATCCGTTAAACAGAATGGTATCCGTTAAACAGAATGGTATCCTTTAAACAGAATGGTATCCTTTAAACAGAATGGTATCCTTTAAACAGAATGGTATCCTTTAAACAGAATGGTATCCTTTAAACAGAATGGTATCCTTTAAACAGAAGGGTATCCGTTAAACAGAATGCTATCCAAAAACTGCAAAATATGCTGGGACTAAAAATAAATAAAGAGGAGATCAAAGGAATGGCAAGTCAGTGAGTTTGAGAAAATATCTTTAATGGCAGCTTGGGCTCAGAGCCCAGAATGTGTGAAGAAAGTACGGTAGGTGGTAGAGGAGAAACAAAAGTTAACAGCAAGATCTCCTGTGGCAGCCTCTGTGTGTGTGTGTCAGAGGAGGCTGGTGAGGGGAGAACAGCTCATAATAATGGCCATTCCGCTCCAGCTATTACCACGAGCCTATTCTCCACAATTAAGGTACCACCAGCCTCCTGTGGTGTGTGTGTGTGTGTGGCAACGCATATGCTCCACCCACCTGAGGATCTGTCTTTTTTCAGCCATCTATTTCCTGTGTTTGGTGCAAAATCCACTTGTCACTTAAATCTCACTGGATGGAATACTTTCATACTCTTGCTTATGCCTGTCATTTTTCCTGTTTTCTATTTTTATGTGTTTATCCTTTATTTAACAAGTCAGTTAAGAACAAATTCTTATTTACAATCAAGGCCTAACCCAGACAATGCTGGGCCAATTGTGCGCCGCCCTATGGGACTCCCAATCCCGGCCGGTTGTGATACAGCCAGGTATTGAACAAGTGACGCCTCTTGCACTGAGATGCAGTGTCTTAGACCGCTGCGCCACTCAGGAGACCACTCGGGAACGTTTAGGACCTTGGAAACAATGACTTGTCAAATACATTCCGGTAATGGCTGAATTGGGAATTGAACAAAGTAATAATTTAATACAGTTGAAATGTTTACATATTAGAATGAAAATGAAAAACTTCCGAAAGTCTGTGAAAAAAGTACCCAACTGTCATACTTGAGTAAAAGTAAAGATACCTTAATAGAAAATCACTCAAGTAAAAAAGTGAAAGTCAACCAGTAAAATATGAATTGAGTAAAAGTCTAAAACTATTTGGTTTTAAATATACTTAAGGATCAAAAGTAAATGTAATTGCTAAAATACAGTGACAAAGTATTCACTTGACTTTTTCCACATTTTGTTGCGTTACAGCCTGAATTTAAAATTGATTAAATTATGATTTTTTTGGTCACTGGCCTACACACAATACCAAATAATGTCAAAGTGGAATTATGTTTATCAAAAATGTAAATAATTAATAAAAAATGTAAATCTGAAATGTCTTGCTCGGCAATGAAAAGCCAACTGGCATTTACTCCTGAGGTGCTAAACTATTTCCCCCTCTATAACCACTGTGATTATTATTTGACCCTGATGGTTACCTATGAACGTTTAAATGTCTTGAAGAACGATCTGGCCTAAATTTCGGTACTCTTTTATAATCTTCACCAGCACAGCCAGAAGAAGACTGGCCACCCCTCAGAGCCTGGCTCCTCTCTAGGTTTCTTCCTAGGTTCCTGCCTTTCTAGGGAGTTTTTCCTAGCCACTGTGCTTCTACATCTGCATTGCTTGCTCTCTGGTGTTTTAGGCTGGGTTTCTGTACAAGCACTTTGTGACTTCTGCTGATGTAAAAAGGCCTTTACAGATAACTTTGATTGAGTCAATAAATATTAAACCCCTTTGGTATGGCAAGCCTAAATAAGTTCAGAAGTAAAAATGTGCTTAACAAGTCACATAATAACTTGCATGGACTCAGTGTGCAATAATAGTGTTTAACATGATTTTTGAATGACTACAATCGAGCAGTGAATTTGAAACACAGATTCAACCACAAAGCCCAATGCCTCGCAAAGAAGGGCAGCTATTGGTAGATGGGTAAAAAAAAGAATTGAATATCCCTATACACTTTGGATGATGTATCAATACACCCAGTCCTTCCTAACTCAGTTGCCGGAGAGGAAAGAAACCACTCAGGGATTTCACTATGAGGCCAATGTTGACTTTAAAACAGTTAGAGTTTAATGGCTGTAATAGGAGATAACTGAGGATGATCAACAACATTGTAGTTACTCCACAATAACAAAAAATATTCCAAAACATGCACCCTATTTGCAACAAGCCACTAAAGTAATACTACAAAAATTGTGGCAAAGCAATTCCTGAATACAAAGTGTTACATTTAGGACAAATCTGTAATGACCGACGCTGGAGAGGAGAAGCAGGTACGGGAAGTCAACATTTAATCAGGAACAGACAGGTAACAAAACTGGAAGTGTCAGCAAACAACATCAAATGACAATTAATGCTGAAGCAGGGAACAGAGCAGGGAACCAGACAGATATAGAGGAGGTAATGACAGAGGTGATTGAGTCCAGGTGAGTCCAATAATCGCTGATGCGTGTGACGGGGTGGAAGGCAGGTGTGTGTAATGATGGTGGCAGGAGTGCGTAATCCTGGGGAGCCTGGTGCTTTCGAGCGCCAGGGAGGGGGAATGGGAGCAGGAGTGAAAAAATCTAATGCAACACATTACTGAGTACCACTCTCCATATTTTCAAGCATAGTGGTGGCTGCATCCTGTTATGGGTATGCTTGTATTCGTTAAGGACTGGGGAGTTTTTCAAGATAAAAATGTTTACATAATGGAGCTAAGCACAGGCAAAATCCTAGAGGAAAACCTGGTTCAGTCTGACTTCCACCCAGTGGTGACTCGTCATTCAGGGCATGTTTTGAGCCCCACCTGTTCCTCCCCCCCCTGTTTTACATGTTATTTGGCATTAATACGTGTCACTTATCAGTTTGCAAACAATGTAAAAAAACAACAACATTGAGTTAATAAAGCCGCATACAAACATGGTCTATTTTTTGCTTTCTTGAGTAAAGGCAGCTCCAAAATGCAGGTGTTTCTCATGGGGACACTACGTCACCTCAAAATCTACGGGGAGAGCTCGAAAATTCAAACCCCTTGGGTGCTGCCATATAGTTAAATTTGAAGTGCCCAACCAAGAAGGCTCAAGGTCATTGGCCACAGATAAAATTACGTCAAATCACATTATATCTACAGTAGCTTTGATTGGACAGACATCATACTCTCAAAATATTAGCTAGCAGTCATCATCATGAATCAAGTCTACAATCTCCTGGCAAATCCCTTTTAATCCTTGTCACATGAAGAGAAATAATGAATGGAAATTACAGATAAAACTTATCGGTGATCATCGGTCATTGGACATAAACATTACACAACGAGTTGGAAATCGCAAATTCAACAATGAGTGGTTTGGAAGGAATCAGTGTGTAATTGCAATCATTGCAAAGCAATCACTAGCATGCTCTTCAGTGGAGTGGATGTCTGGTCCAAGTCTGGGTTTAACACATGCGCTGGATTCACCTTACCGTGAAGTGCTTACTTACAAGCCCTTAACCAACAATTGCAGTTCAAGAAATAGACTTAAGAAAATATTTACTAAATAAAGTGTTTTAAAAAATGGAATAAAAAGTAACAAAATAAAATAACAATAACGAGGCCATATACAGGGGGTACCGGTATAAAGCGTTTCACATTCTCTACTGGTTGAAATTAAGTCTCTCATTTTATGAAATACTACACCTATCCTGTGTTTGTCAGATCAATGCAGATGAAGGAAATTAAATGCTGAGATGAACCAGTTTTACAGTATTTACATGATGCATAGGAAGTGTAGTGTACTGTTGATTTTTAATTTATATTTCTGTATATATGAATTACAAATCAGCCTTTAACTAGTTAAACCATGTTTCTAGTATATTGCATAGTTACAATGTGTAACCATTGATGTCCCAGGACCAAGATTGGTAAACACTGTTGAAGTGTATAATTGTAATACATACATGCAGACACAGCATCATTCAAAGATTGGAATTTGACACTCCTGGTATTGGATATGACTGAAAAATGATCTCACAGACATTCACACCTGAACTGCACCTTTATTTGCCAAGGTAGAGTACATGATCAGTGAATATATTAAAAAGTACAGACTACAATGTGGGCATCCTTGGTACAAAGTTATATTATATTCTACTCAACCATAGGCTTCATTAGTGTCATTCAGACTGTTTTGAAGTTGATACAACTGGCTATGATAGCTGAGGTTCATAGCTAGGTTCTGAACTAATATGCATACCAAACGTTTTAGGGTCCATACACAGATCGGCTAGCTACACATCCATAGGCATACAGTTATTTTTTATCCTCCACTGCACAATAAGCAAAAAAATAGTTAGCTAGCTACATTACTTCATCGGCATTGCATGGCAAATATCAGCAAGGCAAGCTTACAAAATTGTACATTCAATTTGCAGTAAATGCTTTAGCTAGCTTGATTCTTTACATCCACTGTTTCACAAGACAAC
This sequence comes from Salvelinus namaycush, assembly GCF_016432855.1. Taxonomy (NCBI): domain Eukaryota; kingdom Metazoa; phylum Chordata; class Actinopteri; order Salmoniformes; family Salmonidae; genus Salvelinus; species Salvelinus namaycush. The sequence goes on from NC_052308.1 coordinate 2,394,508, forward strand.
TGCCTGGTTTGCTGGTTGTTTCAGGAGTCCCTAAAACATTAAACAACCAGAATTACAAGTTCATAATCATGTCACAACACACATAAAGCTAGCCAGCTAGCTGTTTAATGTTAGCTAGTCAGCTAGCTTGCTAAATCGCGATTTTCGTAAATTAACTTTTGACAGAAAAAATATGCATAGTCGTTTGTCTCTACATTAACATATTCCTCTGAACTGTAAATTTTTTGCATATTTCGTTATGATGTTATAATCACTTTCATTTGCTTCCATCCTAGTATTTTTGTCAGCCATCTTTGCTGAAGAAAGTCTCCATCCTTGCGTCCCATAGCGTCTAAATCGTCATGGAAACCACTCGATATGATTGGTCATCGCCCAGCGGTCGTCGCTGATGATTTGCTTAAAGTTGGGAAAAGTTTATATTTTCATCCCCTCACACGCCACCTCACACGCGCCGCGCAACGGTCCCCCGCCCTCTCCGCTTCTCACCGCTTTTTTTCCATTGAAAATGAATAGGAAGCGGTGTGTCAGCGTGCGGCACAATGTGCTAGTGAACACGGGCATTAGACCGATGCGCCACTCGGGAGCTATAATTCAGTCAATATCTGATGGATTGTTTTTTTTTTTTAATCTAAAAGTTTGGAGTATCTTCATCCATTGTCCAACTGTTGCATTAGAATTGTTGCTAGTGACACCGCCACCCAACACAAGAACTCATTAGCAGTCTGGGTGACTCACTTCAAGGAGAAATACTATTTTAGATGGTAGACAGTACTTAAAAAACCAGGGTCGTTTTGCTCTGCTACCTTTTTTAGCCCTCACCACTCTGTACCCCTGCTGCTGCAGACAGCACTATTACAGTATTGAGTAATGACTGAGGCAGGCGACAGAGAGGAGGTGGAGGAGGACGTGGTTCATAGGTACTGTATATGAATTGGATTACTGATAGCCACACTCATATCCCATGCTGTGTAAACAGCAGGTGTAGACTAACAGTGAAATGCTTACTTATGGGCCCTTCCCAACAATACAGAGAGAAAGAAAAATACATTATAGAAACATAATAACACAATAAATAAATGAAAGATAACTTGGTTAAATGCACAGGCAACCAGTACTGAGTTGATGATAACTTGGTTAAATACACAGGCTACCAGTACTGAGTTGATGGTTAAATACACAGGCTACCAGTACTGAGTTGATGATAACTTGGTTAAATGCACAGGGTACCAGTACCGAGTTGATGATAACTTGATTAAATACACAGGGTACCAGTACTGAGTTGATGATAACTTGGTTAAATACACAGGGTACCAGTACCAAGTTGATGATAACTTGGTTAAATACACAGGGTACCAGTACCAAGTTGATGATAACTTGGTTAAATACACAGGCTACCAATACTGAGTTGATGATAACTTGGTTAAATACAGAGGGTACCAGTACTGAGTCGATGATAACTTGGTGAAATGCACAGGGTCCCAGTACCGAGTTGATGATAACTTTGCAAATACACAGGGTACCAGTACAGAGTTGATGATAACTTCGCTAAATACACAGGGTACCAGTACAGAGTTGATGATAACTTGGCTAAATGCACAGGATACCAGTACCGAGTTGATGGTAACTTGGCTAAATGCACAGTGTACCAGTACCGAGTTGATGATAACTTGGCTAAATACACAGGGTACCAGTACCAAGTTGATGATAACTTGGCTAAATACACAGGGTACCAGTACCGAGCTGATGATAACTTGGCTAAATACACAGGCTACCAGTACCGAGCTGATGATAACTTGGCTAAATGCACAGGATACCAGTACCGAGTTGATGTGCAGGGGTGTGAGGTAATTGAGGTAGATATGTGGATATAGGTATGGATAAACTGACTAGGCAACAGGATAGACAATCAAAAGTAGGAGCAGCATATGTGATGAGTCAAAAGAGATGTTCAGAGTCCTGTTGGTTCCAGACTTTGTTCTCTTTGCTACCGCACGGCAAGCGGTACCGGTGCACCGTCTATGACTTGGCTGGCTGGAGTTAATGATACCAGTAGATCCTCAGATCCTCAAAAAAATTCTACAGCTGCACCACTGAGAGTGTCTTGACTGGCTGCAACACCGCTTGGTGTGGCAAATGCTTGTTCATCCGACCGCAAGGTGCTACAGATGGTGATGAGTACGGCCCAGTACATCAGTAGAGCCGAGCTCCCTGCCATCCAGGACCTCTATACCAGGCGGTGTCAGAGGGAGGCCTTAAAAATTGTCAAAGACTCCAGCCACCTAAGTCATGGACTGTTGTCTCTGCTACCTCATGGCAAGCGGTACCGATGCACCAAGTCTGGAACCAACGAGACCCTGAACAGCTTCTACCCCCAAGCCATAAGACTGTTAAATAGTTAGTCTGGGTAGCTATTGGTTAACGATTTAACTATCTGCCTTGACCCTTTTTGCACAAACTCTTTTAACACATCACATACTCTGCTGCTACTGTTCACTATCTGTCACTTTATTCCTAGTTATATGTACATATCTACCTCAATTACCTCGTACCCCTGCACATCGACTCAATACTGGTACCCCGTGTATAGAGCCAAGTTATAGTTACTGAATGTGTATCTATTATTACTTTCATTATTACATGTTTTACTTTTCTATTATTTTCTTTCTCTCTGCTTTGTTGGGAAGGGCCGTAAGTAAGCATTTCACTGTTACTCCACACCTGTTGTTTACAAAGCATGTGATGTTTTCGCATGGGCAGAGGCAGGGCCATTGAGGCCTTCCACCATGCTTCTGTAACAGTACTCTTCTTGCGTTGTGTACAATCAATCATCGACACAAACTCCAACTTGTAGCACCAGTCATGGAGATTTATTCTGATAGAAACAGCACAAAATTGCACGTCATGCAATGCACGGCTCACCATCCAACTCTGCACTCACGCACTGTACAAAATATACGAACCCCCCCCCACCAGACACAGTAAGTTGCTAGCTAGTATTAGCTGGAATCCTCTACAACAAAATGCACAACAAATATTCACCAAAAAACACTACATCTTATGTGTGGTGGTCTAATAACATTTACAAACAAATTTATATAAATTGTACATTTAAATCATCACTTGGGAGTATAAAAATAACTTTTGACGTACACTGCTTTGCAACCAACAACTTACCACTGGTTTGGTGCTAGTTCACTGGGACGATTCTAATGAAACATCCTCCCTCGTAAGCAAGCTACACAAACCAGCCAATAAGATGCCATGTTGAGTAGGTGAAGGCAAGAGAAAAATAAAACAAAAAACCCATTGGCTTAACAATAAAGTGGCAAGGGGAATCACCAATGTAACCCTGTTACACTTCCGCCATTTTAAAGTAGTCAAAGGAGGCAACTAGGTGGGGATTCCTATGGGTTGTAGCCTCAATGACACTGCCCATGCTGTCACAGACCCTAATGGCACAGATCGTATAATGGCACAGGGAAGAGAGGAAGAAGAGAATGAGGAAAGCAGAGGTTGGATTTGAATTGGAGGAAGATGGCAATAAAAATGGCGATGGGGTGTCGAAGAAGAGTGGTGTCAAGTGCAAACAGAGTGAGCCAGACTGAGTTCTGGAGGTGAAATGGAAGTGAATGAGGGTGAGTTAAGTGAGGTGGAAGGTGTGGTGAAGAGCTCAGCACCTGATCAATTGACATGATAAAGAAGAATCTGGTCCAGTAAGAGTGAACTTTTTTGAGGAGAAAGTGGACTCTTGCCTTTTGGTCAGATTCATTTGTGGTTTCATGGTGGGTGAGAAAGGAGTTGGGTGCAGTTGAATCAGTGAAGGTAACCCGTAGTAGACTTGTGATATTTGTTTGTGTTTGTTCTGACCAGAGGATAGCGGACACTCTGTGTCACGCAACTTGGGTCTAGATCTGTTTCTTGCTTGCTCTTAGGAACAGGGCTCCTTTGAAAGTAGTGATTTCTGGGGGTAGCGTTATGTGTGGAGGTGGAGCAATTGAAGGTGAGAATTCCTGGTGTTTGTTATGCCCACCGTTCAGACCTGGTGGTGAGTGTGGTGAAACAGAGGAGTCACTGTCAGTCCCGGTGGTGAGCGTGGTGAAACAGTGTCACTGTCAGTCCTTTTGAGTCATATATTAGTTATCCTGTTAGAGCTTTTGTGCCTAATCCACTGCAGTGTTTCAGGTGCCACGTTCATGGCCATGTTCATAGTTTGTAGGAAGGAGATTCCAAGATGTGGGAAGAGTGCAGGAGGATATGTGATAAAGGATTGTGTAGTTTCGGTGGATAAAAGTGTGTGTGTGTGTGTGTGTAAACTGTAGGGGTGCCCATGTTGCTGGGGATCGGAAGAGTCCGGTGAGAGAGAGGCAGGTTGAAGTCGTCAGAGTAGTGCAGAAGGTGTCGTATGCTGAAGCAGTGAAGAAAGTAGAGGAGGATGGGTCAAGTGTGAAGGATCCCGAGAGTAGAACATCTGTGCCAGCACAGAGAGATAGACCAAAGAGGGATGTTTGCTTCAGTAAGGTTGGCTTTTTAGCGTTCATAGCAATGGTTATAAACTGTACCACAGAAATGGAATGTAAATGACAGCAAATAGATGTTGTGGTGGCAGCTGCAGAGAAGTATTTGGGCATATGAGATTTGACATTGGAAGAGTTACAGGGTGTGTTGAGTGGTGGTGTTTTTCTCTTTCCCCATTTTTTGTAATGACAAAGTACAATAAATGTATTGTATGTATTGTATTTAAATGCGTCCAGTTGGTGGCAGTAATGCATCATATTGGATGCCAACCGCCGTTAAACTCCAAAGAAGAAATAAAAACGAATCTGAAGTCAATATCGCGTTATTTTGGGCTAATTCAACGTTTCTACATTGGAATGGAATACTGATCCTACATATTTGCCTACGAGAAACGCCATTGATCATCATTACGTGGTCTGGTGACAACAGCTGTAAATTCTGTCAGCTCTCATGTCCCTGCTAAGATAAATCAAAATACATTACAAAATTAAATTAAGGTAGTAAACAATAAAGTAAAAAAAAAAATGCTTTCTCGTTTATTGAAGGAGCACCATGCAAAGCAGAACAAGAGAAAAGAACACCAAGGTGAGGCCAGGGTAAAGAACGTGTCGTGTGTTGCTGCAGCTAGCTATGCTAAAAACATTAGCTAGGAAATATAGTTAGCAAATTAGCTGCAACAAGGTTCTAGTTAGTTTAACTTAGAACAAACAACTGTTTGAAATGCACGAGTTGAGCAAATTGTCAATTTCGTGACGACAACTGGATTTATAGCTAGTTAGCTCTGGTCCCATCGTGCGACAACAACGAGTTGCCTCTGCTAGTATCGTTAACGTTATTGGAACTCACACTGACGCCCTGGACCAGGCAGTTAGCTGACTAGCCCCTGGAATCGACTTTATACCGCATATCTATATGTGGTTATATACATGTACTATATCATGTACTCCAATGGTTACTCAAGTTTGGGCGAATACAGCCAATTTAGCTAACTAGAAGACGGTAACGTTCTTGACTTGATGGCTAACCTAGCTACGTTATGCTACTCCACCCAAGACATGATAGGTGGGGTGTATTCATTCCGCCGATTCTAGGGGTGGCGGCTACCTAAATTTGTCCAATAGCTAGAAACTCTAGTTTTGCGCCGTTTGCTCCCGTTTGGTTATTAAACGGTACACGTTTTCTGTAGGTGCATTCATTACGCATATTGTGCAACAGAAACAGTTTACTCCAAAGCTATTAACGTTTTGCAACGAAAACAAGTTTCTATTGAACAAATTCAGGTAGGACCCTCCTTGTTTTGTTCCGTTGTGCTCGATTTGCTTCTATTTGGTTGTTAAACGGTTTCCGTTGCAAGATGTAATGAATACACTCCTGTTTTCTTTTGCCCTGCTCAGAGAGACGCAGACGAGAGGCAATTGCAGCTGCCACCTGTCTAACAGAAGCCTTGGTGGACCATCTTAATGTTGGGTATGTGAATATATGGCTAGTAGTTAGATTGTGGTGTTTACCCAGTAGGGACCTATAAAATATGTATTTAATTTTTGCCTGAATATATTTTGTTTTTCTCCATTTAGTTTTTCAAGATTTAAGTTTTCGCTCTTAATCACTTATTATTTTTTTTTTTTTTATAAAAAACAATTGGATGCTGTTGTAAGACCACAATAATGTTTAAACTGAATCAGAAGACACATTTTTAGGTCTGGGATTATATTTCTTTTTTTGATTTTGGTGTAGTTACCCTTTAATAGAAGTGTGCACCAGGAAGTTGCACCAGCAGAGTTGTTTGGTTCAGCGGTGTTACTGTAGTGCTCATGTGATTGCAGAGTTTGCCAAACAAATAGCCACTGGATTGATGCAAATAATCACGATATTATTCTGCCAGGTAGGTATATAGGCTACTTTGTAGTTAACATGTTTAATTGAGAAGGTTTTTGGTAAGGCCTCTACCAGAATAATGTTATCATTAGCTTCATAGCTAACGGCTACACAAAGTGTAGACGTACACACCCACTCAGACACGCATTCCTGTGCTGTTTCAGAAAGTTGCATGAAAATACAAATCACTGATGCATTTTGTTTGTCTTACGATTCACTTTGGCAAATTTTAATGAATTTTCTAATATTCTGTTCAATAGATTTTAGTTAATTTCCAAACAAGTTCAAAATATAGTTGAATTACGTTTTTAATGTCTCGATTCCGTCCGAGACACAGTTTTTCTTTTATAGGGACCTACCCCTGTTTTTATGTACCCTTCTTGTCATTTTGGTTCAGATCATTCATCTGTTCAACTCGGGCCAAATTCAGATCAAATTTGTTGACACGTGACACATTAGGCCTGTTTTATAACCTGCGTTGAAAATGTTTAGCTACCATCTTGTATTTGAACTTGGCTTATATCATTTTGTCAAATGCACTTGATCTTAGCTAGCTAACGTCTCCATGACAACACCTACAGGTGTGATATGGGATTTCTATTGGAGAAGCAGTTTCTGTCTATCTTCATACTAGGCATTCTTTGATTTTATAACTGAAAATGCCCCATAGGTATTTTTTTATTATCCTAAACTAAAAAAAACAAATGTTCAATGGATATTCTCAATTGAGTTGTTAGTTCAGGACTAGGCATCATCTGTGCCCAGGAAACCTTCCCCTGTCAGTGTGCTTATTGGCCTTCAATCACTGTGTTAACCAATGATAACATGTGACTCCACAGCACAGTGTACATACACACTGGTAATATTTCAATAGTACAAAAGTTAATTAAAATCAAATTGTATTTGTCACATGCGCCTGAATACAACAGGTGTAGGACCTTACTGTGAAATGCTTACTTACAAGCCCCTAACCAACCAGTTAAGAAAATATTTACTAAATACATATTTTTTAAAGTATACCAATAATGAGGCTATATACAGGGGGTATAGGTAATTTGTACATGTAGGTAGGGGTAAAGTGACTATGCATAGATATGAACAGCGAGTAGCAGCAACAACAAAAAAGTCAATGTAAATAGTCCAGGTGGTCATTTGATTAGTTGTTCAGCCGTCTTATGGCTTGGGGGTAGAAGCTGTTTAAGGAGTCGTTTGGACCTAGACTCGGCGCTCCGGTACCGCTTGCCGTGCGCTAGCAGAGAGGACAGTCTGACTTGGGTGGCTGGACTCTTTGATAATTATTGGGGCCTTCCTCACCGCCTGGTATAGAGTTCCTGGATGGCAGGAAGTTTGATCTAGTGGCGACACCAAAGAAAAGCACCTTATGAAAACAGTTGGACTTGACTACCGTTGTTGCGTCACTACATTCAATTGCAGTTAACAAAGAGTATAAAGTCAAGTGTAGAAACCTACTTTTTTTTTGGTTGAGATTATGGATTTCATAAGGACAATTTTTTTTTACACTTTCATAATCACTACTTCCTGTCTAATTTCTCTTCAGTATCCAATAGAATGTCTTTGCACATAAGATGTCATCAGTTCAACCTTCTATTGATTTGTTAGACGTTGCTTTGGCCTACATTCTTATGTCAAATCTTCTGATGGTCGTGTCTCTCAAAATGTTGTTATACTCATCTTCCAGTTGCTGTGTTTAATTCCAGGGTGGCCCGGGCGTACGTGAACCAGAGGAAGCTGGACCATGAGGTCAAGACGTTACAGGTGCAGGCCAGCCAGTTCTCCAAGCAGACCGCTCAGTGGATCAGTATGGTGGAAGGCTTTAACCAAGCCCTGAAGGTATACAAACACTGTACAGTATGGTCTTAGATTAGTAGCTATTTCCCCCTAAGTCCTTTTATGTTTGTTGAATGATAGCAGGCCCCAAAATGACCCCCCCCCCCCCCCCCATAATGAGTGTTTCAAACCTGAAGAGGAGTACAATATAAGTTTCCTTTGGGATCAGAACAAATTAGTATCGTTTCATCGCCAGAGGCCTAGATGTTAGTTTACTTTTCAACCCGTTTTTAATGTAAGGTTAACCCTGCCACATTCCCAGCCAGGCAAACATGTTAAATAGGTTCAAGAGCATTTTAGTTAAACACGTGTGATACTTAACATTTAGTAGGCCTCAAGCTCATCAAAGCAATATACACTGCTCAAAAAAATAAAGGGAACACTTAAACAACACAATGTAACTCCAAGTCAATCACACTTCTGTGAAATCAAACTGTTCACTTAGGAAGCAACACTGATTGACAATAAATTTCACATGCTGTTGTGCAAATGGAATAGACAAAAGGTGGAAATTATAGGCAATTAGCAAGACACCCCCAAAAAAGGAGTGATTCTGCAGGTGGTGACCACAGACCACTTCTCAGTTCCTATACTTCCTGGCTGATGTTTTGGTCAATTTTGAATGCTGGCGGTGCTCTCACTCTAGTGGTAGCATGAGACGGAGTCTACAACCCACACAAGTGGCTCAGGTAGTGCAGCTCATCCAGGATGGCACATCAATGCGAGCAGTGGCAAGAAGGTTTGCTGTGTCTGTCAGCGTAGTGTCCAGAGCATGGAGGCGCTACCAGGAGACAGGCCAGTACATCAGGAGACGTGGAGGAGGCCGTAGGAGGGCAACAACCCAGCAGCAGGACCGCTACCTCCGCCTTTGTGCAAGGAGGAGCACTACCAGAGCCCTGCAAAATGACCTCCAGCAGGCCACAAATGTGCATGTGTCTGCTCAAACGGTCAGAAACAGACTCCATGAGGGTGGTATGAGGGCCCGACGTCCACAGGTGGGGGTTGTGCTTACAGCCCAACACCGTGCAGGACGTTTGGCATTTGCCAGAGAACACCAATATTGGCAAATTCGCCTTTGGCGCCCTGTGCTCTTCACAGATGAGAGCAGGTTCACACTGAGCACATGAGCACATGTGACAGATGTGACAGAGTCTGGAGACGCCGTGGAGAACGTTCTGCTGCCTGCACCATCCTCCAGCATGACCGGTTTGGCGGTGGGTCAGTCATGGTGTGGGGTGGCATTTCTTTGTGGGGCCGCACAGGCCTCCATGTGCTCGCCAGAGGTAGCCTGACTGCCATTAGGTACCGAGATGAGATCCTCAGAGCCCTTGTGAGACCATATGCTGACACATGCACATTTGTGGCCTGCTGGAGGTCATTTTGCAGGGCTCTGGTAGTGCTCCTCCTTGCACAAAGGCGGAGGTAGCGGTCCTGCTGCTGGGTTGTTGCCCTCCTACGGCCTCCTCCACGTCTCCTGATGTACTGGCCTGTCTCCTGGTAGCGCCTCCATGCTCTGGACACTACGCTGACAGACACAGCAAACCTTCTTGCCACAGCTCGCATTGATGTGCCATCCTGGATGAGCTGCACTACCTGAGCCACTTGTGTGGGTTGTAGACTCCGTCTCATGCTACCACTAGAGTGAGAGCACCGCCAGCATTCAAAAGTGACCAAAACATCAGCCAGGAAGCATAGGAACTGAGAAGTGGTCTGTGGTCACCACCTGCAGAATCACTCCTTTATTGGGGGTGTCTTGCTAATTGCCTATAATTTCCACCTTTTGTCTATTCCATTTGCACAACAGCATGTGAAATTTATTGTCAATCAGTGTTGCTTCCTAAGTGGACAGTTTGATTTCACAGAAGTGTGATTGACTTGGAGTTACATTGTGTTGTTTAAGTGTTCCCTTTATTTTTTTGAGCAGTGTATATCACTGACTCAGACAGATGGTGAGCTAATGTTTTTTTTCGTACCAAGGCTCACACTCAGCTTTAAGCCAATCTCTGCCTGTGTTAACATTGACACCAGTAGATGACTAAGGTATGGAGGGAAATCCAAACCCTTGTTGTTGAACATCAAACACCATATTCCCTCTCTCGGGTCTGTCTGTAATCTTCCAGGAAGCTGTATTAGAGATGCACAAGGAATGTGTCCTGTACAGTCATATACCTTGGCTTGGTCAGGAAGAACAGAGAGCCAGCGAGAGAGTAAGGTTGATATGTTTTGGTATTAATCCTTAAGTCTTTTGACGCTCCCGTGCCTCAATCTAAGTAACATAATAAAAAATACCCATCGAAATACGTCAGTTTAAGGTAGAGATATCATGGCATCCGCCTATTTCTCCTTCCGGATCTGCAGTGGAAGGTGGCCGAGCTACAGCGACGTACAGCGACGTATGTCTCACGAACACAATGGTTTTCCGTTTTGCTCTACAACCCCCACAAGTGTCACGGGACTCGTCTGAAGTCTGTACAGCCCATCTGCCAACATCTGTCTGTAGTGTCCGAACTGTTTTAGCTACAAACTAATATGCCCCTACTATGGAAAGGGGAGATTCTCACGAACACGATGGTGACCCATACAAACATATGGCGGTAGTTTTGTGGAAACAAAAATAAGGGGTTAAATATGTTCCTCAAAAAATATTTCCTAAACTTTCTTACATCTCCTAGATATAGGACAGACACTTCAAAAACGTATTCCTTATAATCTATTTAGACATGTTTTTATGTGTGTTATTCAATGCGTTTGTATGGGCTATAGTAGCAAAAGCCAAATGTCATATTTTATAATTTTTAAAATATTTTTTTATACCTAAAGTTCAAAATCAAATAGCTAAATGACTAATGGTCTGACCATCTTAAAACAATTCCATATGTTAGCTTAGTAGAGGTTAAATAGCTCTGAGTCATCTCTGTCACAGTTCACTCATGCTTTGTCAAGAATTTACTGTTGGCTTTGTCATTAAGAGGATAACTTTCAGGACTGTGATGATTAAATGTCAGGTGCTCACTCATAAAGTTGATAATGCCCCCCCTTGTCATAAAGTTGATAATGCCCCCCCCCCCTTGTCGTAAAGTTGATCATGCCCCCCTTGTCGTAAAGTTGATCAGTTGATCATGTCCCCCCCCTTGTCGTAAAGTTGATCAGTTGATCATGCCCCCCCCCCTTGTCGTAAAGTTGATCTTGCCCCCCCTTGTCGTAAAGTTGATATTTCCCCCCTTGTGGTAAAGTTGATAATTCCCCCCTTGTGGTAAAGTTGATAATTCCCCCCTTGTGGTAAAGTTGATAATTCCCCCCTTGTGGTAAAGTTGATCATGTCCCCCCTTGTGGTAAAGTTGATCATGGCCCCCCCCTTGTCATAAAGTTGATAATTCCCCCCTTGTGGTAAAGTTGATCATGTCCCCCCCCTTGTGGTAAAGTTGATCATGTCCCCCCCTTGTGGTAAAGTTGATATTTCCCCCCTTGTGGTAAAGTTGATAATTCCCCCCTTGTGGTAAAGTTGATCATGCCCCCCCTTGTCGTAAAGTTGATCATGCCCCCCCTTGTCGTAAAGTTGATCATGCCCCCCCTTGTCGTAAAGTTGATCATGCCCCCCCCCCCTTGTCGTAAAGTTGATCTTGCCCCCCCCTTGTCCTAAAGTTGATAATTCCCCCCTTGTGGTAAAGTTGATCATGGCCCCCCCTTGTCATAAAGTTGATAATTCCCCCCTTGTGGTAAAGTTGATCATGTCCCCCCCCTTGTGGTAAAGTTGATCATGTCCCCCCCCTTGTGGTAAAGTTGATCATGTCCCCCCCTTGTGGTAAAGTTGATCATGTCCTCCCCCTTGTGGTAAAGTTGATCATGTCCTCCCCCTTGTGGTAAAGTTGATCATGTCCTCCCCCTTGTGGTAAAGTTGATCATGTCCCCCCCTTGTGGTAAAGTTGATCATGCCCCCCCCTTGTGGTAAAGTTGATCATGTCCCCCCCCTTGTGGTAAAGTTGATCATGTCCCCCCCTTGTGATAAAGTTGATAATTCCCCCCTTGTGGTAAAGTTGATCATGTCCCCCCCCCCTTGTGGTAAAGTTGATCATGTCCCCCCCCCCTTGTGGTAAAGTTGATCATGTGCCCCCTTGTGGTAAAGTTGATCATGTCCCCCCCCCTTGTCATAAAGTTGATCATGTCCCCCCCTTGTGGTAAAGTTGATCATGTCCCCCCCTTGTGGTAAAGTTGATCATGTCCCCCCCTTGTGGTAAAGTTGATCATGTCCTCCCTTGTCATAAAGTTGATCATGTGTCCCCCTTGTGGTAAAGTTGATCATGTGTCCCCCTTGTGGTAAAGTTGATCATGTCCCCCCCTTGTGGTAAAGTTGATTCAGTCCCCCCCTTGTGGTAAAATTGATCATGTCCCCCCCTTGTGGTAAAATTGATCATGTCCCCCCCCTTGTGGTAAAATTGATCATGTCCCCCCCTTGTGGTAAAATTGATCATGTCCCCCCCTTGTGGTAAAGTTGATCATGTCCTCCCTTGTCATAAAGTTGATCATGTCCCCCCCTTGTGGTAAAGTTGATCATGTCCCCCCCTTGTGGTAAAGTTGATCATGTCCCCCCCCCTTGTGGTAAAGTTGATCATGTCCCCCCCTTGTGGTAAATGTGATCATGCCCCCCCCCCCCCCCTTGTGGTAAAGTTGATCATGTCCCCCCTTGTGGTAAAGTTGATCATGTCCCCCCCTTGTGGTAAAGTTGATCATGTCCCCCCCTTGTGGTAAAGTTGATCATGTCCCCCCCCCTTGTGGTAAAGTTGATCATGTCCCCCCCTTGTGGTAAAGTTGATCATGTCCCCCCCTTGTGGTAAAGTTGATCATGTCCCCCCCTTGTGGTAAAGTTGATCATGTCCCCCCCTTGTGGTAAAGTTGATCATGTCCCCCCCTTGTGGTAAAGTTGATCATGTCCCCCCCTTGTGGTAAAGTTGATCATGTCCCCGCCCTTGTGGTAAAGTTGATCATGTCCCCCCCCTTGTCGTAAAGTTGATCATGTCCCCCCCCTTGTCGTAAAGTTGATCATGTCCCCCCCTTGTCGTAAAGTTGATCATGCCCCCCCCCCTTGTCGTAAAGTTGATCATGCCCCCCCCCTTGTCGTAAAGTTGATCATGTCCCCCCCTTGACGTAAAGTTGTTAAAGCCCCCCCCTTGACGTAAAGTTTACAATTTCCCCCTTGTGGTAGGCAATAGCTGCAACACTTGTGTTGTCTTTAACATGTAGGCTACTTATTCATGAACTTGTGACATTTTTAGTTGTACCTCTTCCCATTTGTATCCTTAGTATTGACCCCTTAAATAAGGCAGCCCTTTAACCTTTTTTATGTTTTTGTTTTTGAACAGGAAATAGGTGATGTGGAGAACTGGGCTCGCAGTATTGAGATGGACATGAGAACCATCGCTACAGCTCTGGAGTACGTACAAAAGGGTCAGCTCACATCAGCCTCTTCATAGATACGCTGAACTCTAACCTGGAACTGTTAGCCTGCTGCTAGCTTCAGTAGCTGAACCCTAACCTGGAACTGATAGCCTGCTGCTAGCTTCAGTAGCTGAACTCTAACCTGGAACTGATAGCCTGCTGCTAGCTTCAGTAGCTGAACCCTAACCTGGAACTGATAGCCTGCTGCTAGCTTCAGTAGCTGAACCCTAACCTGGAACTGATAGCCTGCTGCTAGCTTCAGTAGCTGAACCCTAACCTGGAACTGATAGCCTGCTGCTAGCTTCAGTAGCTGAACCCTAACCTGGAACTGATAGCCTGCTGCTAGCTTCAGTAGCTGAACCCTAACCTGGAACTGATAGCCTGCTGCTAGCTTCAGTAGCTGAACCCTAACCTGGAACTGATAGCCTGCTGCTAGCTTCAGTAGCTGAACTCTAACCTGGAACTGATAGCCTGCTGCTAGCTTCAGTAGCTGAACCCTAACCTGGAACTGATAGCCTGCTGCTAGCTTCAGTAGCTGAACCCTAACCTGGAACTGATAGCCTGCTGCTAGCTTCAGTAGCTGAACCCTAACCTGGAACTGATAGCCTGCTGCTAGCTTCAGTAGCTGAACTCTAACCTGGAACTGATAGCCTGCTGCTAGCTTCAGTAGCTGAACCCTTTCACTGTGAACGAGTGGTGGATTTACCACGGATACCAGGATCCTGGTGAAAAAAAACTAAAAGCTGATGAACCATCTGAAAAGTTGCTTCAGTAATGACTTAAGGCTTGCCCAGTGTTCATGAGTGACACATTGTGTTACAGTAGGAACAGTATGTCTGTGGACATTGTGTTACAGTAGGAACAGTATGTCTGTGGACATTGTGTTACAGTAGGAACAGTATGTCTGTGGACATTGTGTTACAGTAGGAACAGTATGTCTGTGGACATTGTGTTACAGTAGGAACAGTATGTCTGTGGACATTGTGTTACAGTAGGAACAGTATGTCTGTGGACATTGTGTTACAGTAGGAACAGTATGTCTGTGGACATTGTGTTACAGTAGGAACAGTATGTCTGTGGACATTGTGTTACAGTAGGAACAGTATGTCTGTGGACAAATAAACCTTATTTAACAGTGCGCCTATGGGCCCATCTGCAATGTTGTTTTGTCCACAACCCTTTCATTGTTAAAGGTCTGTACCAAAATATATTAAACTGTCGTGGAAATATCGGCAACTAATTGTCCACAGACCAGGTATAAATGGGTAACAACTTCAGATGGGTTCCATGTGAATTTAGCAACACTCCTAATAATAATGATTTAGCTGTTTGTCCAAACATTGTTTCCTTCTGTGTTAATCTGTGTGGGAGAACAAGACACAAAGCATATGTATCTAATCCATTTTATGGGCAATGTTTTAACAACTCTTCTTCAGCAAAGATCAATAGTTCAGATTGGTTTATTCTCTCTCTGGGGTACCAGTCAGTCATTCTCTGAAGTTATTCCATTTTCCTATTCCCATGAGGATGAATAGGACTTTGAAATGTGGATTAGCTAGCGAGGCCTTGGAACAAAAGAGGCCTGTTTGTGAAATAGTACCATGGAGAAATAGGATTTATTGGTCGCCTGTTTAGAAGGAGAGACTTGTCTGGTAACTGCCATCTCTCCTGGATGACTATAACTACCTAGTCTGGTTAAACCGGACTGAATGATGCGTTCACCAGTGACGTCCGTCTGGGTTAAGCAGGTGGTGTCTGTACTCTGTTTTAATAAAAGCGACGTTAAGTCTCTTGCTTCTTGAAAAACCTTTTGGAGTCATGTATGTTCAATGAATCATTCTCTTTCTCACGGTGTATTGTAGCCTGAGTGCCAGTCAGTTTCTGCTATCGTACCTACTCATTGTCACGCCAAACACATTAACCGCAACGGAGTTGACGAGAGCACAAAGGGATCTGGGGGGGACCAGGCTATACATGTCAAATGCTCGTCTTTTAACTCTGATATGATGTGACGTTTCTCTATTCTTGATTCAAGAAATTAAGTCATGGTGGTCGTTTTGTATTATTTTTTTGGACTGTGGAATCCAGCTGAAAGAACGAAGTAAAACGATCAAAGTTGTTTCATCACCTAGAGGCACGGAGCACTAGAGCTCAATCACGTTCCTGTTTTAGTAACCACTCTCTTTCATAAGTTCTGACAACCTCATGATGTTTGGGTTATTGCACAAATTAATCTAAAATACAACAACAAAAGAATCAAACCCCGTAGGTGATGAACACAGATATAACAGAGATGGTCCACTCGCTGAATAAGTGTGAGAATTATTATATATATTATTGAGCTTAGACCAGCTGATGGTCATAGTTCACCAGTCAAAGACGAAAGGAGGTGCTTTTGGAAGCAGATTTTCTCATTTTAAACAACATGCGATTGACCTGATTATGTACTCGTGGTTTAAAGGGCCCATGAGGTCAAGGAGATGATTGTGGACTACAGGAAAAGGAGGACCGAGCACGCCCCAATTCTCATCGACGGGGGCTGTAGTGGAGCAGGTTGAGAGCTTCAAGTTCCTTGGTGTCCACATCACTAATAAACGAACGTGGTCCAAACACACCAAGACAGTCGTGAAGAGGGCACGACAAAACCTATTCCCCCTCAGGAGACTGAAAAGATTTGGCATGGGTCCTCAGATCCTTAAAAGGTTCCTCAGCTGCAACATCGAGAGCATCCTGACTGGTTGGTTGCATCACTGCCTAGTATGGCAAACACCAGTCTCAATGTCAACAGTGAAGAAGCGACTCTGGGAAGCAGGCCTAGGCAGAGTTGCAAAGAAAAAGCCATATCTCAGACTGGCCAATAAAAATAAAAGATTAAGATGGGCAAAAGAACACAGACACTGGACAGAGGAACTCTGCCTAGAAGGCCAGCATCCCGGAGTCGCCTCTTCACTGTTGACGATGAGACTGGTGTTTTGCGGGTACTATTTAATGGAGCTGCCAGTTGAGGACTTGTCAGGCGTCTGTTTCTCAAACTAGACACACTAATGTACTTGTCCTCTTGCTCAGTTGTGTACCGGGGCCTCCCACTCCTCTTTCTATTCTGGTTAGAGCCAGTTTGCGCTGTTCTGTGAAGGGAGTAGTACACAACGTTGTACGAGATCTTCAGTTTCTTGGCAATTTCTCGCATGAAATAGCCTTCATTTCTCAGAACAAGAATAGACTGACGAGTTTCAGAAGAAAGTGCTTTGTTTCTGGCCATTTTGTGCCTGTAATCAAATCCACAAATGCTGATGCTCAAGAGACTCAACTAGTCTAAAGAAGGGCAGTTTTATTGCTTCTTTAATCAGGACAACAGTTTTCAGCTGTGCTAACATAATTGCAAAAGGGTTTTCTAATGATCAATTAGCCTTTTAAAATTATAAACTTGGATTAGCTAACACAACGTGCCATTAGAACACAGGAGTGATGGTTGCTGATAATGGGCCTCTGTACTCCTATGTAGATATTCCATAAAAAATCTGCTCTTTCCAACTACAATAGTCAGTTACAACATTAACAATGTCTACACTGTATTTCTGATCAATTTTATGTAATTTTAATGTACAAAAAAAATTGCTTTTCTTTCAAAAACGACATTTGTAAGTGACCCCAAACTTTTGAACGGTAGTGTACATGTAACTTTTATTTCTTATTTTTATTCGTATTTTTTAAACTGCGTGGTTGGTTAATGGCTTGTAAGTAAGCATTTCACTGTAAGGTATTGTATTCTGCGCATGTGACGAATACGATTTGATTTGAGGTCTCCATAGACCTAAATAGGATTAGTGTGCGTTTAGGTAACCCTCTTTTACGAAACGGTATGGTGATGTACGGTAAATGTAACAATATTACATTGCAAGCTGAAACATAAAGTTCCACAAGGTAACATTGAGCAGTTTTAGTATATTTGACAAGATTTTTAGACTAAAGACACCAAGACTGACAACTATCTGTATTATTAGAATACTAGATACTGACAGATACATACTGACAAATACATACTGACAGATACAGTTGAAGTCTGAAGTTTACATACACTTAGGTTGGAGTAATTAAAACTCGTTTTTTCAACCACTCCACAAATGTCTTGTAAACAAACTATAGTTTTGGCAAGTCGGTTAGGACATCTACTTTGTGCATGACACAAGTAATTTTTCCAACAATTGTTTACAGACAGATTATTTCACTTATAATTCACTGTATCACAATTCCAGTGGGGCAGACGTTTACATACACTAAGTTGACTGTGCCTTTAAACAGCTTAGAAAATTCAAGAAAATGATGTCACGGCTTTAGAAGCTTCTGATAGGCTAATTTACATAATTTGAGTCAATTGGAGGTGTACCTGTGGATGTATTTCAAGGCTTACCTTCAAACTCAGTGCCTCTTTGCTTGACATTATGAGAAAATCTAAAGAAAACAGCCAAGACCACAAGTCTGGTTCATCCTTGGGAGCAATTTCCAAACGCCTGGAGGTACCACGTTCATCTGTACAAACAGTAGTACGCAAGTATAAACACCATGGGCCCACGCAGCCATCATACCGCTCAGTAAGGAGACGCGTTCTGTCTCCTAGAGATGAACGTACTTTGGTGCGAAGAGTGCAAATCAATCCCAGAACAACAGCAAAGGACCTTGTGAAGATATTGGAGGAAATAGGTACAAAAGTATCTATATCCACAGTCAAACAAGTCCTATATCGACATAACCTGAAAGGCCGCTCAGCAAGGAAGAAGCCACTGCTCCAAAACCGCCATAAAAAAAGTAAGATTACGGTTTGCAACTGCACATGGGGACAAAGATCGTACTTTTTGGAGAAATGTCCTCTGGTCTGATGAAACAAAAATAGAACTGTTTGGCCATAATGACCATCGTTATGTTTGGAGGAAAAAGGTGGAGACTTGCAAGCTGAAGAACACCATCCCAACCGTGAAGCACGGGGGTGGCAGCATCATGTTGTGGGGGTGCTTTGCTGCAGGAGGGACTGGTGCACTTCACAAAATAGATGGCATCATGAGGAAGTAAAATTATGTGGATATATTAAAGCAACATCTAAACATCTCAAGACATCAGTCAGGAAGTTAAAGCTTGGTCGCAAATGGGACTTACAAATGGACAATGACCCTAAGCATACTTCCAAAGTTGTGGCAAAATGGCTTAAGAACAACAAAGTCAAGGTATTAGAGAGGCCATCACAAAGCCCTGACCTCAGCGTGTGCGAGCAAGGAGGCCTACAAACCTGACTCAGTTACACCAACCAGCTCTGTCAGGAGGAATGGGCCAAAATTCACCCAATTTATTGTGGGAAGCTTGTGGAAGGCTACTCGAAACGTTTGACCCAAGTTAAACAATTTAAAGGCCTTGCTACCAAATACTAATTGAGTGACTGGGAATGTGATGAAATAAATAAAAGCTGAAATAAATCATTCTCTCCACTATTATTCTGACATTTCACATTCTTAAAATAAAGTGGTGATCCTAACTGGCCTAAAACAGGGAATTTTTACTAGGATTAAATGTCAGGAATTGTGAAAAACTGAGTTTAAATGTATTTGGCTCAGGTGCATGTAAACTTCTGACTTCAACTGTACATACTGACATGTCTTCGACTTTTTGAAATCAACTGATATCTTATTTTTTTAAGAATCTGAAAGATTTTACTGGTAAGTTGCTGGTCCCTGAATGTAAGTAAATTGCTGGTCCGTCCACATAATTCCTCTTATTTACATTTATTTAACTAGGCAAGTCAGTTAAGAACAAATTCTTATTTTCAATGACGGCCTAGGAACAGTGGGTTAACTGCCTTGTTCAGGGGCAGGACCACAGATTTTTACCTTGTCAGCTCAGGGATTCGATCTTGCAACCTTTCCGGTTACTAGTCAAACGCGCTAACCACTAGGCTACCTGCCGCCCCTCTTGTCCACCTCCCTTAATTCCCAACCCACACACCATGTATACACACTCACAAATAAACCCACACACACACTCCATGTATACACACTCACAAATAAACCCACACACACACACACTCCACGTACACACAGCTTTCAGATTACAAATTGCAGATTGTTTTCAAGGATCAACTAGGGGGATAAAGCCCTTTCTCTGCCAGTCACTCACAGTGACACAACACATGCTACTGGCTACAGGGACCAAATTGTTCCAGTCAGAGAGTGAAGAGGCAGACCTGTGGACCAGTAAACCACCGATACCAGGTAAGTTGGCATTTTAATTAGAGGGAAAAGGTAAGTTGGCATTTTAATTAGAGGGAAAAGGTAGGTTGGTTTTTTAATTAGAGGGAAAAGGTAGGTTGGTTTTTTAATTTGAACAATCATCAGACAATTAAAACTGAATAGTTAAACATAAATATTGTGTTGAGTACTTTTTAAGTGATTAATGTAAAGTGGTACCCAATAATTTAAAGTTAAAAGTATTATTAGATATTTACAGGGTGGCATAGCTGCTTCTGGTGCATGACATGTAGTAAATTGTATTTTATTATTTTTTATTAAATTATTACGTCATATTATACAAAATTCTCCGGGTTTACTAAGCCTTTGCACAGATTTGTATGTTATTATCCCGAGAGGAAAGGATCATGTAGATAAAGGACAAGAGGAAATGAGGACAGTTACATGTGCTCAACTTTATGTTCTTTATTCCCCTTTCAAACAAAGAGGTGCACATTAGTTACTGTCCTCTAACCATCACACTACTGTCCTCTAACCGTCACACTAGTTACTGTCCTCTAACTATCACACTACTGTCCTCTAACCGTCTCACTACTGTCCTCTAACCATCACACTACTGTCCTCTAACCGTCACACTACTGTCCTCTAACCATCACACTAGTTACTGTCCTCTAACCATCACACTACTGTCCTCTAACCATCACACTACTGTCCTCTAACCATCACACTACTGTCCTCTAACCGTCACACTACTGCCCTCTAACCGTCACACTACTGTCCTCTAACCGTCACACTACTGCCCTCTAACCGTCACACTACTGCCCTCTAACCGTCACACTACTGTCCTCTAACTGTCACACTACTGTCCTCTAACTATCACACTACTGTCCTCTAACCGTCACACTACTGTCCTCTAACCGTCACACTACTGCCCTCTAACCGTCACACTACTGTCCTCTAACCATCACACTACTGTCCTCTAACCGTCACACTAGTTACTGTCCTCTAACCATCACACTACTGTCCTCTAACCGTCACACTAGTTACTGTCCTCTAACTATCACACTACTGTCCTCTAACCGTCTCACTACTGTCCTCTAACCGTCACACTACTGTCCTCTAACCGTCACACTACTGTCCTCTAACCGTCACACTACTGTCCTCTAACCGTCACACTACTGTCCTCTAACCATCACACTACTGTCCTCTAACCATCACACTACTGTCCTCTAACCGTCACACTAGTTACTGTCCTCTAACCATCACACTACTGTCCTCTAACCGTCACACTAGTTACTGTCCTCTAACCATCACACTACTGTCCTCTAACCGTCACACTAGTTACTGTCCTCTAACCATCACACTACTGTCCTCTAACCGTCACACTAGTTACTGTCCTCTAACCATCACACTACTGTCCTCTAACCGTCACACTAGTTACTGTCCTCTAACCATCACACTACTGTCCTCTAACCGTCACACTACTATCCTCTAACCGTCACACTACTGTCCTCTAACCATCACACTACTGTCCTCTAACCGTCACACTAGTTACTGTCCTCTAACCATCACACTACTGTCCTCTAACCGTCACACTAGTTACTGTCCTCTAACCATCACACTACTGTCCTCTAACCATCACACTACTGTCCTCTAACCGTCACACTACTGTCCTCTAACTGTCACACTACTGTCCTCTAACCGTCACACTAGTTACTGTCCTCTAACCATCACACTACTGTCCTCTAACCGTCTCACTAGTTACTGTCCTCTAACTATCACACTACTGTCCTCTAACCGTCTCACTACTGTCCTCTAACCGTCACACTACTGTCCTCTAACTGTCACACTACTGTCCTCTAACTGTCACACTACTGTCCTCTAACCGTCTCACTACTGTCCTCTAACCGTCACACTACTGTCCTCTAACTGTCACACTACTGTCCTCTAACTATCACACTACTGTCCTCTAACCGTCTCACTACTGTCCTCTAACCATCACACTACTGTCCTCTAACCGTCACACTAGTTACTGTCCTCTAACTATCACACTACTGTCCTCTAACCGTCTCACTACTGTCCTCTAACCATCACACTACTGTCCTCTAACCGTCACACTAGTTACTGTCCTCTAACTATCACACTACTGTCCTCTAACCGTCTCACTACTGTCCTCTAACCGTCACACTACTGTCCTCTAACCGTCACACTACTGTCCTCTAACCGTCTCACTAGTTACTGTCCTCTAACCATCACACTACTGTCCTCTAACCATCACACTACTGTCCTCTAACCGTCACACTACTGTCCTCTAACCGTCACACTACTGTCCTCTAACCGTCACACTAGTTACTGTCCTCTAACCGTCACACTACTGTCCTCTAACCGTCACACTACTGTCCTCTAACCGTCTCACTAGTTACTGTCCTCTAACCGTCACACTACTGTCCTCTAACCGTCACACTACTGTCCTCTAACCGTCACACTACTGTCCTCTAACCGTCACACTAGTTACTGTCCTCCAACAATCACACTAGTTACTGTCCTCTAACCATCACACTAGTTACTGTCCTCTAACCATCACACTAGTTACTGTCCTCTAACCGTCACACTAGTTACTGTCCTCTAATCGTCACACTAGTTACTGTCCTCTAACCATCACACTAGTTACTGTCCTCTAGTGGTCTCACTAGTTACTGTCCTCTAACCGTCACACTAGTTACTGTCCTCTAGTGGTCTCACTAGTTACTGTCCTCTAACCGTCACACTAGTTACTGTCCTCTAGTGGTCTCACTAGTTACTGTCCTCTAACTGTCACACTAGTTACTGTCCTCTAGTGGTCTCACTAGTTACTGTCCTCTAGTGGTCTCACTAGTTACTGTCCTCTAACCGTCACACTAGTTACTGTCCTCTAGTGGTCTCACTAGTTACTGTCCTCTAACCGTCACACTAGTTACTGTCCTCTAGTGGTCTCACTAGTTACTGTCCTCTAACTGTCACACTAGTTACTGTCCTCTAGTGGTCTCACTAGTTACTGTCCTCTAGTGGTCTCACTAGTTACTGTCCTCTAACCGTCACACTAGTTACTGTCCTCTAGTGGTCTCACTAGTTACTGTCCTCTAACCATCACACTAGTTACTGTCCTCTCACCGTCACACTAGTTACTGTCCTCTAGTGGTCACACTACTTACTGTCCTCTAACCATCACGTATAGAGATGTGAAAAGGAAGGTAATGATTGAAATCGGTTAGTCTATATGATGTACTTTTAATTTGTGATTTTATGGCTAATATTGTTACAGGTGTGCCAGGCAATATCCAGTCCTACAAGTGTTATTCCTACTGGTGTATTAATTTGTTCCTGTTTCCCAACACCCTCGTTGGTCCGTGCACCTTGCTGACATACAGTATGTGTCCCTTTTCTCCAGTGTGATTTCCAGGATGTCCCAATCTATTCCACCCCCAGCCTAATAAGCCTGAGGAAAGCTAATACGTTTGGAGCGATGAGAGTCTTACCGAGAGTCTTGTTTTTTGTTGTTGCTACATACCAAATCAAGGCCCTGCCCTAAACCCCTATCTTCGTCCCAGTGCCTCTGTGTTTCATAAGATCTTTAAGAGCCTTATCCCAAGATTCCTCATGTGCTCTGACGAAACCAGCTGCCCACATTATGCATGTCATTCTCTAAATACCTCACTGGAAAGCCCCAAAACACGTGTTTTAAGACTTCAGATTAATTTGATCCTTGTCACAATAGAACACCCAAATAAAGTAGACTCCACAGAATTGAGAATTGTTATTTTTGGACTTTAACTGCGTGGTGTTTTGGGGTTGAGTCCTTTCACTGGATGGTGTTTTGGGGTTGAGTCCTTGCACTGGGTGGTGTTTTGGGGTTGAGTCATTTCACTGGATGGTGTTTTGGGGTTGAGTCATTTCACTGGATGGTGTTTTGGGGTGGAGTCATTTCACTGGATGGTGTTTTGGGGTTGAGTCATTTCACTGGATGGTGTTTTGGGGTTGAGTCATTTCACTGGATGGTGTTTTGGGTTGAGTCATTTCACTGGATGGTATTTGGGGTTGAGTCATTTCACTGGATGGTGTTTTGGGGTTGAGTCATTTCACTGGATGGTGTTTTGGGGTTGAGTCCTTTCACTGGGCGGTGTTTTGGGGTTGAGTCCTTGCACTGGGTGGTGTTTTGGGGTTGAGTCCTTGCACTGGGTGGTGTTTTGGGGTTCAGTCCTTGCACTGGGTGGTGTTTTGAGGTTAAGTAATTTCACTGGATGGTGTTTTGGGGTTGAGTCATTTCACTGGATGGTGTTTTGAGGTTAAGTAATTTCACTTGATGGTGTTTTGGGGTTGAGTCCTTTCACTGGATGGTGTTTTGGGGTTGAGTCCTTTCACTGGATGGTGTTTTGGGGTTGAGTTCTTTCACTGGATGGTGTTTTGGGGTTGAGTCCTTTCACTGGATGGTGTTTTGGGGTTGAGTCATTTCACTGGATGGTGTTTTGGGGTTGAGTCCTTTCACTGGATGGTGTTTTGGGGTTGAGTCCTTTCACTGGGCGGTGTTTTGGGGTTGAGTCCTTTCACTGGGCGGTGTTTTGGGGTTGAGTCCTTTCACTGGATGGTGTTTTGGGGTTGAGTCCTTTCACTGGGCGGTGTTTTGGGGTTGAGTCCTTTCACTGGGTGATGTTTTGGGGTTGAGTCCTTTCACTGAGGCCTGTATCTTGCTGTATCTTACAATGAACACTCTACCAACTTTACTTACTTAAAATTCCTTTTTGTCTCATTTACTTTGTCCCGGTGAACTACTTACAAAAATATATACAGAGGTAGCAGCTGATCAGCAGATAATGTTACAGCAGGACACATATTGTAACAGGTTTCCACCGAATAGGTCTTGTTCAGGTAGTGTTGATAACATTT